>NW_026732624.1:0-62557 GCF_028476545.2 Physella acuta | reverse complement strand
AAACAGTGGCCACCATCCATCGCAACCACCACATAAATGATAAATATCCCGAGCCAGTGACAAAAGCCATCATAGGTAGGCCTACCACATATTATATTATTATTTCAACATTCACCACCTATCTTAGACATCTCCCCATCATAGTTCCCACCCAGCGCATCCACCCCCCATCTTAGACATCTCCCTATCATAGTTCCCACCCAGCGCATCCACCACCCATCTTAGACATCTCCCCCATCATAGTTCCCACCCAGCGCATCCATCACCCATCTTAGACATCTCCCCATCATAGTTCCCACCCAGCGCATCCACCACCCATCTTAGACATCTCCCCATCATAGTTCCCACCCAGCGCATCCACCACCCATCTTAGACATCTCCCCATCATAGTTGCCACCCAGCGCATCCACCACCCATCTTAGACATCTCCCCATCATAGTTCCCACCCAGCGCATCCACCACCCATCTTAGACATCTCCCCATCATAGTTCCCACCCAGCGCATCCACCACCCATCTTAGACATCTCCCCATCATAGTTCCCACCCAGCGCATCCACCACCCATCTTAGACACCTCCCCATCATAGTTCCCACCCAGCGCATCCACCACCCATCTTAGACATCTCCCCATCATAGTTCCCACCCAGCGCACCCACCACCCATCTTAGACATCTCCCCATCATAGTTCCCACCCAGCGCATCCACCACCCATCTTAGACATCTCCCCATCATAGTTCCCACCCAGCGCATCCACCACCCATCTTAGACATCTCCCCATCATAGTTCCCACCCAGCGCATCCACCACCCATCTTAGACATCTCCCCATCATAGTTCCCCACCCAGCGCATCCATCACCCATCTTAGACATCTCCCCATCATAGTTCCCACCCAGCGCATCCACCACCCATCTTAGACATCTCCCCATCATAGTTCCCACCCAGCGCATCCACCACCCATCTTAGACATCTCCCCATCATAGTTCCCACCCAGCGCATCCACCACCCATCAGCTACATTACCCACCACATATAATAGCCACCAACCACCACAATACCACCACCCCCACCATACCCACAACAGACACCACCCATCATAACCACCCAGTGTTTCTTCCAGACTTTTTCTCCGGGGGGGGGGGGGGCACTTGAAATTTTCGGGGGGGGGGGTGGACTAAAATTTCCGGGGGCGGACGGGCGGACACTGTTAAAAGTATATGTTTTCTATAAAAATTCCATTTCGTTCGGGGGGCGGTAGACCCCCCCCCCCCCCCCTTCCCCCCCCACCCTCGAAGAGATGCCTGGACGAAACACTGTAACCACCACCCATCATAGACACCAGCCACAATACCCACCACACACAATAGCCGCCGCCACAGCCCACCATAAACATTTCTCTATTATATGATGGCCACAATTTTATTGAAGACACAAGTGTAGAATTTCAATCAACACCAACTTGATATAAAGCTATCTTTTTGTTTCTGTGATGAAATGGTGGATACATACTTAAGTTGCAGACATAAGATTTACTCAGAAAAAAACTAAAACAGATTTTAATATTTTACTCATTAGGCATACAAATACAGACGGCGTAGTAGGGTGGTGGGGTATAGGATCGTCGACTCGTGCCTCAAATCTTGGTTTTCTTTAATAGACTAGCACAATCAAGACGCTTATATACATATCATATATATATATATATATATATATATATATATATATATATATATATATATATATATATATATATATATATATATATTTATATAATGTGATTTTGTATGTAGGAATTGAGTATACGTAAGTAATATAAAGTGTGGTTTTAGTTTAAGCCTATAGATTCGGTACAAATGTTTTTCTAAAAGTCATAAAATGGTCTCTTCGGTTTTATCCTAACCTGTTGTGTATTCGTGTGTTTAATAAGACAAACCGGTTAGTATATTATTTTTCCATTAATATTTCTCGACTGTACTGAAGATCACGACAGTTTTATTTTAAAATAAACAATAGTTTTAAATAAAATGATGTTTAGACTCTGTGGTCTTCGTCGGAAACATACACTCGTAGAAACCGTGTTTTTCCCAGACTTTTTTCTCCGGGGGGGGGGGGGGGGGACTTGAAATTTTCGGGGGTTAGGGGGCGGACACTGTCAAAGGTATATATTTTCTATATAAATTCCATTTCGTTCGGGAGGGGGGGGGGGGTAGACTTTCTTCGCCCCCCCCCCCCCTTAGAAATGCCTGGAAGAAACTCTGCGTTGAAATATATTTATAACAACATGGGATACATCTTTGAGTTTTATCAGTATAACCCCGGTAGGTACGCAAAGTGTTTTTCAAACAAAAACAAAATGCTATAACGTAGCTCATTTAGCTACACACTTTACAGAACAAAAGAATTTAATTTTTAATCATTTATTTTTAAAAAAAAACACAGATCAATTTTGTTTCGTAATAACCTCACTCTTCCGTAATGCGAGTCGATTCTAGTTTTTATGTTAACGGGTCATTTTGAAATCCTCGAGACCATCTGCTCTTCGTGTGTTTCATTATGATTGTTCGCTGTGGGAATTCCCACACTTCCGTCCCACATAGCGCGCCCCACACTTTAGCGTCGCTATCCGAGTTGCCATCGCCAGTCAAGGCTCCCCCGAGATGGGGCGTACATATGCGAAAAAGTTGAAACACCATTTTAAAATGAGTTTTCAAATTACGCACATACAACTAGGCTTGTCGGTAATATCAAACTACGCCCATGTAGATAGGCTTTCAAATTACGTCAATCCAGCTAGGCTTTGAAAACAAATTACGCCCATCTCCATCTAGGCTTTTCATATACATCTTTGACTTTAAATCACATTACATACATCCAACAAGACTTTGATATCGAATTACGCCCTTTCAACTAGACTTTGAAATCAAATTACGCTCCAAATTACGCCCTTTCAACTAGACTTTGATATCAAATTACGCTCCAAAGTCCAAATTACGCCCTTTCAGTCAGACTTTATCAAATTACGCTCTAAATTACGCCCCTCCAGCTGGGCTTTGATAACAATTACGCCTATACCGCTGAACTTCTCGGTGATATCAATCTACGTTATTAATCCCCACTGTGATCCTCCAACCTTAATTTGTAAAACCTGGATATTTTATTTGTCGTTTCGACCTATTCAAGTTCTTGTACATAAATGGAGCTTTCGGTACAGCTACCAAAGTATTTATAAAAGGCTTCTAGCTCAAAACGGTTAGGCACATAGTGCTGTTAAAATCAAATTAAAAAAACTAAGACTGAGACTACACAATTTTTTTTCACTTTCTTTTTTGTCATGTCGTTATAGTTATAAGTCAATATACTTGTCATATTCTTATACACATGTACTTATACTACACACCCATCCCAGCCGTCAACCCCCCCCCCCCCTCACTCTCGTTCACCCGTCATTAATATCAACCTTTGACCTTGGGATAAAATACCTAAACGTCCCGGGGTTAACGCAACTCACACACGCGCTATCCTCTGAGTTAGTCTATTCTAGCCTTGCCTTTTAATGCCTCTTGACAACACTCATATAGCGGTAAAGTATAGTCAACTGGTAGTATAACACAGTAGGTCTGAAATTTCATAACTATAGGAAAAAAAAACTCATCATAACTACAGCGGTACTGCTCTAAGCTATACCAGTACAGTTCAAAACTTTAAAAATACAGCGCATAAAATGGTACAGCTCATTAACTACAACGGCACGGCCCATACAATGGCACAGATTATATATATATATATATATATATATATATATATATATATATATATATATATATATATATATATATATATAAGAATACAGCTCATAACTATACCAGTACCAATATCAGTACAGGATCATAACTGTACCAATACAGCCCGTATCTACAGCGGCATATAACATAAATATACTAGCACGGCTCATAAATACAGAGGAACAGCTCATGACTATATCCCTTGCTAAACCTGGACAAACAGGAATCAACACTGTGACGCTGAGATATCAACTTGAGCAATATTCAACCGTGAATAATTGTAAGTTATATTTGTCGAGGTCAACGCGTTAAAAACTAAATTAGCGATTGTAGTTTGTAGGAAAAAAATAATTTAATAAAATACTTAAAAAAAACTTTTTAAAAAACCACGTTTTTCTTGTGGACTAAAAAGTAGAAAATAACTATTTACATACATTTGATGACAAAAAACGTGGGTCGGGCAGATGGGTCGGGAAATTTGATGGTGAACGTACCCACGTTTTTTGTCATCAAATGTATGTAAATAGTTATTTTCTACTTTTTAGTCCACAAGAAAAACGTGGTTTTTTAAAAAGTTTTTTTTAAGTATTTTATTTTCTACTTTTTAGTCCACAAGAAAAACGTGGTTTTTTAAAAAGTTTTTTTTAAGTATTTTATTTTCTCCTTTTTAGTCCGTTGCTACACATGAAAAACGTGGTTTTTAAAAAAGTTTTTTATATAGTTTATTTTCTACTTTATCTAATGACTTGATTAAGTATGAATTGACTAAGTGTTTATAAATACACGGACTAAAAAAATCTTGAGCGACCAGGATTCGAACCTGGGTTGTCGCGGCCACAACGAGAAGTACTAACCACTATACGATCACGGCCAGCGCGCTCACATCGATTGGGGTCGAAGTAACTGTGTCGATAAGCCTCCAGTCTTGTCGGTATCTTTAGAAATCATGTCCTCAATTTTATGGTCCTTGGGGCGTAATTAAATTAAGCTAATTACGGTCTCTAATTGCTAGTTTTTATGATTGCATCTGAAATTGTTAGGCGAAAGTAGCATGCATGCCAAATTTCAGGTCTATAGAGCAATCAGAAGTGGGCTAATTTTCGATGTCAATTTTAACAACAAACACACGCGAAGCTGAGTTAATAAAAACGTGTTAAAAAGCTGAAAGTTTTAAAACCCCACGTTTTATATGTTCAATAGATTATGAGAAATGAACATACATTTGAAACTTCCAAGGGGGGTGGGGGGGTTGGAGTGCGGACACTGGTTATAGTATATATTTCTATATAAAAATAGAATATTAATACAATATTTATAACAATAATTCTATATAATTATTTTTATTTCGTTCCAGGAGGGATGGGGGGGGGGAGGGGGGAGCTGCCAGATAAACATTAGGGGAGGGGTCAATTAGTTTGAAATTTGTAAGTTAAAAGTTTACATCTTCGGAGATATCGACTGCCAATAAATTACGATACTTTTAGAAAAAAATTCAGCTATAAATTATCTATTCAACAATCGACACGCCATGTTTTAACAAGGAATGTATTGTAGGCATAGAACGGTGAGCTGATGAGCAGAGTTTCTTCCAAATCTTTTGGGGGGGGGGGGGGGAGTGAGGGGGGGGGGGGCTTTACTACCGCCCCACTCCCCTAACGAAATGGAATTTATAAAGAAAATATATACTTTTACCAGTGTCCGCCACCCCCTCCCCCTCCGGAAAATTTAGTCCACCCCCCCCCCCGGAAAATTTAGTCCACCCCCCCCCCCCGAAAATATCAAGTTCCTCCCCGGAGAAAAAAGTCTGAAAGAAACACTGCTGGTGAGTGCTCGTAGTTGCGAGTTCTGCCGAGATTGTTGGAGTCGATCAAAGCCTGCTGTTGTCAAATCCAGTGATCCACACCCTACGGTTTAATGTTTTCTTTATGTTAAGCGGCAACGTATCGCGATCGACAGGGTCTGAGTTCGAATCCAGGTGATAAATCAGTCTTTAGTGAGGCCATCTAAAGCGCTCCTGGACCCAATCAGCTCTAAAGGGGATCTGGCGGAAAATTAAAAGTCGGGATGAGCAGACTGGTGGCGTTACATGCCCTGGTCGCAAAAAAGGTGAACTCTGCTTCACCTGCAGTATTGACCATCAGTTCCAGCTTATAAAGTTATCTAGTTACTCGCTAACTGACAGTTTCTTCCAGGTATCTCTCCGCCCCCCCCCCCCCCCCTCGGAGAAAAAAGTCTGGAAGAAACACTGCTAAATGACTACGCCAAACTCCTAAACCAAAATCTACCTACCTACTCCTAGAAAGAAGAAACAGATTTTTAACTTTCAAAGAGCGATATTTGAAGCTGTCAATTTTACATGTATAGCAAACGTTAAGTTATTTGAAAAGTTAGTTTTGTAAATATATTGTCACTTAAGTTAAAGTATAATATATTTATTTATTCTTAAAATAAATAACTTATTCGTATTTTTTTTTTAAATAATTCAAAATCAGGAAAAGATCCCAAATTTAAAATTGCACTTACATCGTATTCCAGAAAAATAATGCCGGTAAGAAAAAAATAGAGATCTTATGTGTAGAAATCCAGAATGGGAAGAGCAGCGAAAAAAGCCACACACAAATGCATTCAAATTTGACAAATGGCTGTGATCCTTGGGCAGAACTGCTGGGCCACGGGAAGGGAGAAGACTGGGGTCCGCGGCTTACAATGGGTGCAGATAACAACGCCCTACAGTGAAGCCCGCGAGGGGAGTGAATGAGCGAGGTAAGGGAGAGAACTGAAAGGGGGGGGGGGGATAAGAGGAAAGAGAGAAGCGATCATTATCCAAATCAATACAGAGCCAGAAACTGTTTCGTAGCGAGTCAGACCAAACTGGGATGTGAAGAATCAGTTTTGGTTTTTTCTGGTTTTTTTAGTTTTTTTTTTTCTATTTGGCCTACTGTTTGACTTGCCATTTATGGGACGGGTGGTGTAAAGAAAAGAAAGTAATCTATTAGTTTGGGCTGTGTACAAATAGTCACAATGTAACCAGCTGTTCAGAGGCGTGGCTAGGGGAGGGCGGGTGGGGCGGCCGCCCCGGGCGCCGACCTTAAGGGGGCGCCGAAAGGGATAGAGAAATTAAGGTGAAGTATCTAATTATACACTGTCAAAGCTACGAAAAATAAACGACTACAAGGCTTTACATACCGATGTAACAACTTTGTGACACCGAAAAAGGAAATTTTACTGGATAGTAATTGGTAAGAAGCGCCCAAACCTTTCCAACTTGGTGGGGGGGGGGCGCTTTTTCACAGACAGGAATAACTATATATAGAAATAGGGGAGGGGGGAAAGACGCAAAATTGATATTCCGCCCCTGGTGCCAAATTACGTCGCTACGCCTCTGCAGCTGTTGGTTGGACCCAACACTCATGTCAACAAAGTAATGGGGGAAGGGGGAACAAATCCAAAGTTATATCATACTGGTAACGTTTGAAATAAAAACACGTAAAAATAATGGGGGTTTTAAGTATAGTAAATCGCGTGACCTCCTTTTACACTACTTGTTTACTGTTTTATTGAAACAAATATTTTTTAAATTAACTAAATCAACTCGGCCTTTAATGAATGTTTAATTTAATTAAAAAAAAGCATTGCATGAATCTTTAGTCTCCTGAAAGTGATAATAAATTCCCCCACATCACGTGAACAATATTCTCTCTTTAAAAAATGCGTGGTTGCGCGGACGCGCAGTTTTTGTACAATCAATAAAACATTGCATCAGTATTTAAAGGACCGTGCGTACAAAATACATTCTGCACACACGCTTTTACTCCTTAGAGTAAAAGTTACACCCCATCACCCTGCTGCACACGCCCTGCTTGTGCCCAATAATTAGGGTGTAGTACTAGGACCATGGCTTGATCATCCGATTTGTAAAGGCGTCCTAAGCAATAATGCCGGAGAAATTTATTTTCCCTTATCAATGTCAAAAGGGGATATAGCTTTGCCGAGGTCTTTCTTTTTAAATACCCACTAAACTTGACTAAGATTAGGATTAAAACGAGAAAAGGGCGATAAACAGCTTTAATTCTCATTTTGACGAGGCTACAGCAGTTGTAGTACCTGCAGCGCTGAACCGCTTAGTTGGTTATCCAAAATGTATTGTAAGTAAAACTTTTTCAGTTTTCATTTTCATTTAAAACTTCGGCTCCATGTTTTTTGTCGTGTGGCGTCAAAACGGCCAATGACAAAACGACCCCGACATAAGAGCCCGGCCAAATCGACCCCGTAAAAAGGGCCAGCAACAAATAAGCCCCGTTATTTTGGCCACCGACAAAACGGCTCCCGTCATTTCGACTCCTGACAAGTAGGCTCCGATCATTTGGCTCTCGACAAAAGGGTCCCAGTCAATACGGCTTCCGTAGAGACTAAGTCTCCCAGCGAAACGGTCGCATTGAATTTGACATCGCCCTGTGTGACCCTTTCATTAATTCTCTTCATTTAAAGTTAGCTTAGCCAACTCGTTTAAATAATAAAACGTATGCATCTATTGTTCGGCAGGCCTTATTTTTATACTATTTTATCTATTATAAGAAATAGTATGTTTTAAATATAAGGGTCATCTAGCTACGACTTCCATCAAATGAGTCGGTTATGGGCTGCTTTAACTCCGTGTGTGGGGAGAAAGGTCCTTGCTGAATATTTACCTACAGTATGCTTGTATGTTATCAAAACAAAATGCTGTTATCCTGTAAACATCATGTTATAACATACATTTACACTTCTGTGCTCGCTTTTAAGCAACAGATCAGGGGCGGAACTACAGTGCCGCCAGACCCCGCAATGCGGGGGGGCCCAGACCAATTGGGGGCCCAAAAATCCTGGCTAAATTATTTAAAAAAAAAAAAAAAAAATAGGTGGATGTCGAGTTATCTTTCTTCTACAGTTACAAACAAACACGATAGTCGGCAAACGTCTTTGAGAAAAATGCATTGACTATAGCTCGAGAGACCGCCAGACATATAGACAACTTCAAAGACGAAGCATCTGAAATTTGACTGTGCCGGTACGCTTTGAAATCGGGCTGGGGAAATGTTGCGGCGAGGCGACTATCCTGGTCTTCTAGACGATCGGAAAAAGTCGGCACTATTGATGTAGATGTTTATCGGCGCTTTCTTGTCCCCTTCCCTTCCCAACTCTCTCCCCCCCCCCCTCCCCCACTACCCCTCACTTCTACCCCTCACCACACCCTTACTCTTACAATAAGATGTAATGCATAGATTAACGAACCGTCTATGAACTGTAAACTGACCACTTCTGCACATTTTGTTAAAGACACTAGTCAGTAGTTGTTCATTTACCTGATGAACATGGGCGGAACTACAGTCCCGCCAGACCCCGCAATGCGCGGGGGGGGGGGGGGGGGGGAGGCCGTTTAGGGGCCCACGGCTGACCAAATTTTTTTTTTTTTAAATTTTGAATTTAATTTTTGCCTTAATATTTGGTTTGTAAAAGAAAAACACTGTAGCTGCGGTACGATTATCTTTATTTTACAGTCACTATACCACGCTCTTCCGCAAAAGATAAAATCCATTACACAAACTACAGTGTAAAATATAGGCAACTCTTCAAATTTTGAATGACTTCTTTGACTCGTTGCCCCCCCCCCCCTCCCTTTGATAGCTAAATAGAGGACACGTAACTGTTTGACCGATCCTCCAAAGTATACTGTGGCGGATGGGGCAGGGGATGGGGACCAAAAAGGGGGTTAAAAAATTGTCGACAAATTCTTTACATATTTAAAACAGTTATTTATAGTTGTATTTTTTAACCATCGTCAAGGCCGAGTTCTATTTCCCTACAATCAAACACACGCTGTCGCCGGCAAAATTCTTTTTAAAAAAACAACAAAGTCCATAGCACGAAGAGCCGCTACATATAAAGTGGGCTTGCAATACTTTCATGATGCGCAGTTCTTATTTGCGGCATTGGTAGGGGACCCGAAATCCATTGTACATTTTTCAATGTTAATATGTGTTTGTGATAGTGGTTGAATTTGTATCCTGTACTATCTTGTATCGTACAAATAATTTTAAAAAAATAATATAATACTAGAAACTTCAGTTTTATATACGTTTACTTGTTTTTGATTTTACAAGAAATATAGTAAACTTTTAAGGCCTATACTTCAAATTATATTATCTCCCCTGAGTAAGTTTTACAATGGGCGATGCTGACATACATAGATCAAGGCGTTTTGTTGTCCCTTTCGAGTTTTTTCCCGAGCCGACCCCTATCCCATCCCTCTTTCTCAACCTCACAAGTATCGAGGAGATAAATGTATCGTTTATGAACTACTTCCTAACCGTACGATTCACCACTTCAGCACATTTTGTCAGACACTAGACAGCACTAGATGTAGTCAACACATATTAATTTACTTTCCTAGTATTAGGCACATCTAATTCACAAAACAGGGCAGGTAAGATTATTTTTATATAATTATTTAGAAATTAATTAGAACGTTTAGAATTAATTGGACATTATTAATAGTCATTGAGGTGGGGGTGAGTGAGGGTAAGGCTTTTTGTTAATCCCCCCCTCCCCTAAATCAGAAGGTTATCCAACGCGTGACCTGGCCACATACAGTTGTACATGTGAAAAACATTTTTCTCTCTATTATTATTATGCATTACTGCATCATTCACCCAATCGCCATGAAAACTTGGGAAGCTGTTGAGTACAGCCCCGCAAAGGTTTCTGTCATAGGCCTAACTTTTGTACATATTTGAGTGGGGACCCCTAACGGAAATATGTGATTTAGCGCCCCGTGACCCTGCATAAGCGGATGAGGTTACTACTTGAATACAACTGGCGTCAGTGTCATCCTGAGCGCATCACATATGAGCAAGTTGGCCCCCACAGACAGTCGTTTAAAAGTTCCCACAACACTAGGAATAAGTCTCGCTACTACACTCGATGACTAAATCTAATTAGGTGTCGCACCAATGTTTCTTCCAGGGTAGACTGTTTTCGGGGGAGGGGAGGGGGGGAGCTCTGCCGGAAGAAACAATGTGTCACACCCATCACCCGTGCAGTAATGTAACCGGTAGCTCCAAGAGCCCCGTGACTCCCCTGACACCTGGGCCGTCGCTGAGGGATTTACAGCATGCCTTGGCGTGTCTAGTTGGTAGTGTGGACAAACCCGCGCCCTAAGATCAAAGAAATGAACTGCCGACATTGTTAACATTTAATTCAACTTCTGGAAAACAGGGCACACGGTTAGTAACGTTTTGATGAAAGCCTCAGTTTAGTGTGTTGGACTAGATATAGAAAGGGGCCAGCTCGTGTGTTGGAAAACCTCTGATTTATTCGTGTACCAGATGGAATTTTTTAAAAATTGAGAGCGAACCTTGTTTTATATATATATATATATATATATATATATATATATATATATATATATATATATATATATATATACATATATATATATATATAGGGGCCCAAAAAAAATTTTGGGGGGGGGGGGGCTCCGCCACTGATACACATGACATGTTGTTGTGATTAGATTTAATTGAATTTTTTTTTTCAAAACCCGATCAGGCCAAGAAATGAGTATCCTATGTTCGTATTGTGTGTTTATATATATATATATATATATATATATATATATATATATATATATATATATATATATATATATATATATATATATATATATATATATATATATATATATATATATATATATATATATATATATATATATATATTTATATATATATATTTATATATATATATATACATATATGGGGGGCCCAAAAAAAATTTTTGCGGGCTGGCCCATTTTTTCTAGTTCCGCCACTGCAACAGATCTTTACGGTTGTAAATAAAACATCAACATTTTTAAATTGGTGGAATTTAGCTTATGAATTGCTGTTGGTTCATAAAAAAGTTTTTTATTCGGGCATTTAAAAGATGTTATAGTGGTAGTGAAGATAGAAACTGCCCGTGGTTTGGTTGATTGGATATCTATGTCGAATGTCGTAGTAATACGATTTATGTCGTGAGCCCATTTTTCGGGAACCAATTTGTCGGGAGACGATATGTCGCTAGTCTACATGATGCGATTCAATTAGACGGGAGCCAATATGTCGGGGCCCTTTTAATGGGGCTATTTTGACTGGGTAGTTTTGATGGCTCCTTTTTAACATGGCCTTTTGTCATGTGCCGTTTGGCGGTGTACCGTTTTTTTTTTTTTTTTGTTGCCCACACTTAAAAGTAAAATAAAATTGTTGACTCCTTGGTCCAACCACCACAGGCAACAGTGGTTGTTAGGGTCGTTTCCAGTAAACTTTTTCCACCGCTGCAGGCCTAGGGGGGAAAGATATTCATATCTTATCGATGTGTTATTTTTAGCGCGGTAGCGGTGAATCATAAAAAAGTATGTACTGAATAGGCCTACGTATGCATGCATATTATTTTGCAAAATATTTCAATTTTACTATTACTTATAAAAAGAAATATTGTTAAGATACTAAATAGAGATGGATCTACCAACAAAAGGCCTATATTTTGTACTTACGGAATTTGATAAAAAGTCGTTTACTCTTAATTTCGAACTAAACTTTTTTTTGTATTACGTTTAATCTCTAATTTGGCTTATTTTAATAAGGACACGAGCGTAACAGAATCTGCGAAAAGCTACTCATTAAATTACTAAGATTGCTATGAAAATATCAGAAATTACAAAATCCATTCAGTGCTATATCTTTGTTTTAACACCTAGAGTTGTCGATCGTATACATTATTAAGACACATCGTTGTATGTTCATGTTTCCTTTGACCTTTCATTTAAAAAACTCTTAACCTTGATAGCTTGCCCAGCGCAATAAAAGACTAGGTCAACACACACCAACAAAAAAATTTACCCCCCCCCCCCCCAAAAAAAAAAACAACAACAGAAGAAACATCAACAAAAAAAAACAACTTATGCCGACTGCTTTAACTAATGAAGAGAAATGATGATCCCCAAGACTTTTTAAAATAAATTTAATCATTAATTTTCATGGAACAAAAAACAAAAATCAATCTTCAAACTTAGCGTTGATTAGATATATGAAGCTGTGCGACTTAAGCTAAGACAAAGCCCAAAAATCGTTTCATCCAATCCATTTTTTAAATTCAAAATACTTTAATAAACAGCGTACTGCAACTCCAGTACTGTATGTATCCTGGAGTAACAAATACAAAAACAAGCTTGTCTAAGAAGCTTACTTGAAGAAAGTATCCCAATCTTCTCCAAAATAAAAAGTCAGGTACATTTTAATAATATATCACCGTCCAGTATTCGCCCGAAATGAAACTGAAACAAGACACAAGTAAAAAGAAATACTAGATCTATGTACAAAAAAAATAGGCGTAGTCATGTTCTTTATATGCTACTCGCGGTGTCTCCTGTGAAATTATGGTGTTTGTAATTTAGTGGGTTTTTTTTTTGTGTCTTTTGTATGCGAAACCAAGCAGTGAGTATCATAGTCTTTGCCTATTTTCATTTTGTATTTTTTTTTAAGTACATGATTATTTAAACTATAATTTACAATTTTAAGAAGGATAATCAGACTAATAGATTAAAATAGTATTAAAGTTACATAGCTTTTATTTTTAAAAACAAAAGCGGCAGTCTTTCATTTTTTGGACTTGATAAAGCTGTAGCAAAAATATGTGTGACCGTGTTAATTCAAGTTAATTGTTATTGTCCCCCATTTTTTACAAACTGTATGCCTATACTATATGCCTTACTGATACTGTCACGATTGTAGAATCATTCAACCAAAAAATATCGATCCTACATATAAATACACAGTGAGGTGGGAGAAGGTGCCGTGTTCTAAAAATAGATATTGAATTTCCGTTAACTGTACTTTAGCCTAGCTAGACATGAAATAAAATAAAGGACTTCGTCTCCGAAAGTGTCGCACACACCCGGCCACGTACACCGTGTAACCTTGTCGGACAGCGTCGATAAACAACACACATAACGTGATATGTCGGGCAGATAAATGTATGCCGCCATGCTTATCAATATCACTGTCGTTGTTCCAATGGAATACTGAGAAAATGCAATTTCACACGAATCCGTATATATATATATATATATATATATATATATATATATATATATATATATATATATATATATATATATATATGGACATCAGGACAAAATATCCCAGAGACAAAGAAAATTGATTAATTCTGCTAGTGTCGACACATGAATATACGAGTATGCGAAATATTTAGCTATTTTACTTTCATCCAATATCTTGTTGCCTGGGCTTAAGTTAAATCTATTGCATTTCTGTCACCGAAAATTGGATGTTGTTTTAATTTTAACAAATTATCTCTCTTCGACAGTAGCTTAATAAGTTCCAAAAATGTGCCTTCACTTGGCATAGGTTCTACTAAGCCTTGGAACTCACGATGGTTCCAAACGCCGGCCGATTACTGTTTACTCTAAATAGAGAGTTCATCAAAAATACTTCAATATAAACGAAATTTCGTAAGAAAAAGTTTTTTTTCTGCAATCTTTTGATTTTCAGAGTTTCCATGTTACTTAGTTTGGTCGCGGCTTATGGCTAATTTTCTGCAACCCACTTTTGTACCACCTCCCCCCCCCCCCCCCCACGTATGATAGTTTTATAGTGACCACAGTTAATGGTAAAGATGTTTATCTATAGCCGGTTAATACAGGTCGATGAAGCATCGTTTTCTCTATATTTAGCAAGTTTGCTTCATGGCATCACCCCCTTTAGTTTAGACCTTTTAATTCTAATTAATTATTAATTTAACTGGCAAAAAAGCATTTTTCTTGTTTCAAATTTTTTGCCTGGGTGTCACCCCCCCCCCCCCCCTCCAGTCAATTAGTAGTTTAGACCTTTTAATTCTAATTAGTCATTAATTTAACTGGCAAAAATGTGTTAAGATATTAAGGGTTCCAGGCAGTGTTTCGGGGGGGGGGGGGGGGGGGAAGGGAGGCGGACATTTTTCGGGGGGGGGGGGGAGGAGGGAGGGGACACTGGTAAAAGTATGTTTTCTATATAAATTTCATTTCATTCGGGGGAGGGGGGGGCGGCAGACTTTCTTCGGGAAGGCGGAACCCCCATCCCCCCCCCCCCCCCTCCCCCCGAAGAGGTGCCTGGAAGAAACTCTGGTTCCACGAAATAGAAACACGTGTTATATTGCTTGGCGAACTTTATTACTATGTCGTGCTGTCGCATTTGAACTGTCACCAGTCACTAGTTCTATCGTCTACACCAGGGGTCTCCAAACTACGGCCCGCGGGCCGAATGCGGCCCGCGATGTCCTCTCATCCGGCCCGCGGAGATCTTTTTGTCCACGGAAAAACCGTTTGTTGGTGATGGCGGAGGAACTTAGCCCAGAAAAATCAAAGACATTTCTGGAAGAAACTGGTCCCCGAACTGAAATTTGATAGTTAATGCGGCCCTCGGACTGAAAAGTTTGGAGACCCCTTGTCTACACTGACAAAATCCGATCGCAAATAATTTGAGTCCGGTGTGCGTCTTGACCTCTTGGATCCTGAGAGTGACTCACCGAACCCCAGGGGTTCAATCGAACCCAGATCATGGGGACAATCTGCTAATGGCTTACATATTTATTATATGTGCTCAGAGTTTCTTCCAGGCATCTCTTCGGGGCATCTCTCCGAATAAAGTCTACCGCCCCCCGAACGAGATGGAATTTATATAGTAAACATACACTTTTACTAGTGTCCGCCGCTCCCCCAAAAAAATGTTGACCCCCCCCCCCCCAAATATCAAGTGCAGTTCCCCCCCCCCCCCCCCCAGGACAAAAAAAGTCTGGAAGAAACACTGTATGTGCTAAGTGCTAAAATTAGTCTGCAGTGCAAAAATTAGCATACAGTTCTACATCAGCCTAAATTTTTTTCACTGCTGTGAATAATTCTTTTAATTTTCAATTAAAAAATTAACAATGCGGTAAATTATTAGTTGTTTATATTTGACACTTATGCACCTAAAATCGCGCAATCGAACGTTAAATTAAATAATGCTATTTGTAATATATCATAATTTTAGAAATAACTGTTTTATTGAGGAATTAATTTTTTAAATGTCATATTTGTTTCAAAAAACCATAACTTGTATAATTATGTTTATAACATTTTTTATATTAACTTTTTTGGTAGTAATGAATGCTCAAGAGTGGGAAAAATTAAAACTCAATTGGAGTCATATCATTGATGTCTACCCAAGTTCAGTTTTGGGATATCTGTTCTCAGTAAGTTATTAACAGTTTAATTGGTAGCTTTTAATTAATTATTTTTAAAATGTGTATGAAAAGGTGTAAAGCAAAGTCCTTTGAGTTGTGTGGGAAAAGTTAAAATAAAAATTTTGCAAAAAATTGAAAGTGCATGTTTCTTGTAAGACTATAAAATAAAACAAAAAATGTTTTTAATCTTAATACCATACCTGGTCAACACAAATAAGAAAAATTTTAAAATACATTATAGCCTATGTGTTGTAAAATAATTTATCAGAAAATATTCTTTATATATATGTATATATATATATATATATATATATATATATATATATATACATATATATATATACATATATATATATATATATATGTATATGTACATACACACACACACACACATATATATATATGTATATATATATATATATATATATCTTATAAGATAGGTTAATATTTTATATATTTTATAATTTTCCTAAATAGAAAGATGTAATCACTCGACATGAGAAAATAAAAATAGAAGAATCTGGTACTCCTTCTCAGCAAATGAAAACACTAATTGATATTTTACAGCAGAAACCATCTGATAAGTTAGCATATAGGTAGTATTTTTTAAATAATGTAATATAATTTGGATAATGTAGCATAATTTGTATTGTAGACCCGTGCACAGTATTGAAAAGCTATTCCAGTGACTCGGCGATAAAGTCCTCGGCATTATAGATTAATTTTTTTTAATGAAATACTTTAGAACCAATATTGTTCAATGTTAAATAAAATTTAGAATTTTTAAAAATGTACATGTCTGTATTTTTTAAACCTTTATATTATTTAAAGGAATTTTCTTGATGCATTGCGAGGTGAGAAAGGAACAGCTTGGCTTTCTGAACAAATTGAGCAGACCTGTTCAATATCTGATACTTCTTTGGTGTCTCAACGTATGTTAGAATTATCTTTTCAATTTTATTATGTCTCAAAAAAGAAAAGTGGTATGAAATGCTGCGTTTTACCCCCACCCCCTCCCCACTGTCATGTTGTCAGAAAAAGTCCTTGCTAGTGATTAAACTTCACAAAAATTTAAATCTCAGTTTTTAAAAAAAGTTAGACAGTGGAAAATGATAATTGAACAAATAGTGAATTAAACAGAAAATTTTAAAGTAATAAAAAGAATGGATTTAGTGCTTAACATACAATGCTTTCATGTGCTGATGTCACAAAAATTACCTAATTTACTTTTTAGTCACAGAAAAGTTTTAAGATGTAATTGCCTAATGAACACTACATGCTGAGTGATAGATATTTGTGGAAATTAATATAAAAATAGCCTATATAACCATCTTTAATTTCTGTAAATCATAACATAAAACTGTTCCATTGGAATTAAACGTCGGTATTATTGCTGCAATTTGCAATGTTTTTAAGTTAGTCTTGTAAAAAAATATATTAAAGACATTTGCCTTCTCAAGCGGATCCCAGCATTCTAGAAGAAAGTGTTCGTGTCATGCTACACAAATGTTACGTCAACAAGGAAGGGTGCTCTACATTACTTGCTGACATAAGAGATACGCTGAGAGCAGAAGGTGTTTTTACAAGTAAAAATGAATGGAGTAATGACATACTCAAAACGTTTATTTGTAAAGAATTTTTGAGTGTTGAGACTATAAAGCAGAAAAAAAGGGAGGGCAAAAATGCTAAACATGTTTTGTATCCTTTTATAAAAGCTGAATGGGTTTTTTAAGGCAATTTTAATTGTGTTGTGAAATAGTAACAAAAAAATTAGCTTTGATAATAAACTTTGTGTTTTGGAAAATTAAATATATTAATTTTTAAACAAACAAAATAAAAAAAATGCAAAAAAAATTTATAATAGCATTTTTTTAAAACTTTAGATGCTAAAAATTAGATTTAGATACTATTTAAGTTGAGTAAGTATATTATGCTTATCTATGTAGAACATAACAAAATCTTTAGTAATTTTTAAAAAATCAAGCTCTAGGAATTCAATTAAAATCTTTTGAATTGTTTTTTAAAATACCATTTAGTAACAACTAAGAAAAAAGATCATTTAGTAACAACTAAGAAAAAAGATCATTTAGTAACAACTATGAAAGAGGTATTAATAATAGCCAACAGCCAATAGTTTGTGCAGTTGTTATCCTGTTGTCAATCATTTAGGTCATGCCTTCGGCCCACTAATAGGTGTTTTGGAAATCACAGCTCATTCAAAAGCCTTATGAATGACCAAATAAAAATATGAAGCAGACTTTCCATTTAATTCAATATAGTGTTTGACAATTTGCACCACATGAACTTTTTTAAAAAATATAATGTCAAATCAATTAGGCCTATATAATATTTTAAAAACTATTCTTTTATAATACAATAATAATAATTAAATAATTATAATACTAGGCCAAAGTTATACAATACTGGAATATGCACTTTTAAACTGGTGTTTTTTTAATAAGCAATATTTCTTTAAATGGAATACAGAGTTTTAAAAAATATAGGTAAAAAAGGTTCAGCTAATGCAGTAGAACCTAAGGGAGACAACACTTTATCAGGCTTAACTTCTTCTTATGGTAAGTTAAGAAAAGATTATTGTCTCAGTGATGTGGGATTTATTTTTCTTTTTTTTTTTCAGATGCTGTTTATATTAATATTGATTTGGGCTAATTTTAAAAATACACTGACTAGTTCAAATATAAGGAATTTAACTATTAGGTTGGTTGTTTGTTTTTTGTTCATTAAACTAGAATTAAATGTTCAATTTCTTTCAAGATACATCCTTGAAAGACATCCAAAATATGACACCTGCACAACTGAAACAATACCTCAAAGCAGTTTTTGAGAAAGATGGCCTTGATGCTGCTCCACTTGAAGAACTGGAGAAAAAAGGTGTATCTGGTAAAGTATTTCTAACCATGAAGGAAGCAGACTTTAAAAGTGAAATTCCTTCAGCATCCTTTGGTACCAGGCGTACTTTCTCTATCATCATTGAACAATATTCTCATCCTCGGGAGCAAAAACCACTGCCAGAATACTTTCGCAAGTTTGACTCAACTGTAAAACAGACAGACAAATACAATCTTGGTCGTTGTGTGGATGTGTCTCATAACATTGGAGCTAAAACAACAGAACCTGTCAAAAATTTTCATTTAGTTGATGAAAAAGATAAAGATAAGGCAATAGAATTTATAGGTTCTGAGGTGATTCCATTTCTTTCAGCTTGCCTAAATGATAGACGAAATGGAACGATTTATTTTGGCATCAGCCCAGAAAAAAGTCAAACTTACGAATGTGGAGAGATAGTCGGAGTAAATCTCTTGCAGCTTGAAGTACAGGCTGAGATCAATGATTTTATTAAAAAGTCATTTTTAGATAATCAAAAAAACTTAATTGCCAACACAGTGCGTGATGCAAAATTCATCCCAGTTATAGGGGCAACTAAAGAAAATTTGCATGTAATTGAAGTGGATGTAGTTCCTAGCAGTCGTGTTCTAGATAAGGATATCATCAGAACAAAGCTTAAAACCTTGCCAGTCTTTTTAAAGAAGCATAAGTGTAAAGAAGTGGTATTCAGATTTTCAGAGGACGGCCTCCCAGAAGTTGTTTTATCAGAAAAACAATATGATTATGAAAGGGATCACCCAAGACTTATTGAACAAAGGAAATACGAGGAAACTCAAAAAGCAACAGACTACACTCCGAATTTGAGAACAAAATTGTTAAACCTATTAACAGGTGGGAGCGAAGTAATACAAGACACAATATTTTCTTTTGTCATGACTAGTCCAATAGACGAGCATATGGACGTAGAGTATTTAAAAGAAAATATGTCATTTATTAAACACCTTCATCCAGAAATTGTGTTTGACTTTGATCCTGATGGTTCAACAAGTGGAATCTATAACAATTTAGACAACTTTCAAGAAGAAGAAATGAGAGTTTTGACAACTGATGATTTTGACAGACAAATTAAAAAATATAATGATTTTAACAAACTAATCGAAGGTCTCGCAAATGAGAACAGAATTTCATGGATGTTTTGTAATGGATACAAAATAAGTTTAATGGATGAAATGAGTCCAACAGAATGGAACAGAAAGAGACGTAAACCATTTCAAAATGCATTGACATTTTATACGGATAACTTTGATGAAGACAGAATCATTATAATCATATGTCTGTTCTCAAAAAACTATGAGGTGATGATAGAAGCTTGTGATGAAGTTTTGACCAAATTACCAGACAACTGGATACTTCTAGCTGAAAATGAACACATAGCCAAGTTATGGCAAGATCAGATTTTGGCACGAAATAGGGTAGAAAAAAAAGAACTTGGGCATAAATGTGTCATAGGAATGCCATGGAATCAAGTAAATACAACAATCACTCATGCTACTAAGACTTCAGACAATCATGATTGTTTTTTGCCATGTTCGACGGGAGGACATGTAGAAATTCGAGAGAAAAAGTTGAAGGACTGGAGTGATATAAACATTCTTTCTGCTGGAGACTTTCACATCCCTGATGATGGAAGAGAGAAGAAGAAAAAAGAAATAGAAGAGAAATTCTATCGCGGCGAGCAGGCAGACTGGTTGAATTTTTATTTCCATGACCAAGTATTGAAACGTGATATACATAAGGAGTTAATGAACAATGTAAGAAATGCTTTGGAAGGGAGAGGTAAAGATGAGGATGACAGGATTACAATTGTGCCAATTTTACATCAACCTGGAGCAGGCGGTACAACTTCAGCCAAACAAGTTCTGTGGGACATCCGCGAAGAGTTCAGATGCTGCATGGTGCTCACCATAAGTGATCAAACTTGCGAACAGTTAGATGAAATACGAAGGTATAATGACCATAACCCTAGACCACTTTTAATTTTAATAGATAATGAGGATGATGAACAATGTCTCCGGCTTAGAGGATCTCTTGAGGAAAAGGCAAGAAAGCGTTGGAAGGATTCAGAGGAGCCTTTTGATGTTTACTGTACCATCATTCAATGCATCAGAAGAGCATCTTTACCTAAGCAATTAAAAATTGGTCAGGTCTCTCTGAAACAAGAGCTAACCGCAGCTGAGCTTGAATGGTTCAAACAAAAAAATGATAACCTTACAAAAAGATTTGAAACAAATAAAGATACAAATGTAAACCCTAAATTTCTTATCTCTTTCAATATATTGAAAGAAAATTTTAATAAAGAATATGTTTCAAAAGTTGTAAAAGAATTTTCAGAGGATGTCAAAAAAGACTGGGAGGTAATCTTATTGAAAATCATTGCCTTACTAAATAACTATGATCCTGATTTCAAAATGATTCCAGTCGCCTGTTTAGATAAAATGGTAGAAGACCATCAAAGTTTTAAAAGGTCAAAGCTTGAATCAATAACTAGAAATGTTAAGTGGGAAGCAATATTAAGTCAAGGGGTAACAGTTTTATTAAATTTGTCTTCCAACAAACGCCAACCTTTTACAACAAAAAAAACTGTTAGAGTATTCAACAAAATAATAGCTCAAGAAATTCTGAAAAGAATGAAAGAACGCACTGAGCAGAAGGAAAGTGAAATTATGTTTGAATTATTACAATCTGGCGTTTTTGAACAAGAAAGTGTTGATTCAAGTCAACTGCAGTCAATCATTAGTAATGTAATGAAAAAAAGAGAATTTAAATCTGATGGTATAATAAAATACAAATTTTCAAAATTTGTTATGCATGTTCAAAAGACAGAAAGTTCTGAGCAAGCTGTGAAATTACTGGAGACTTTATTTGAATTAAACAAAGACCCATTCACTGCACAACAAATAGCCAGGTTTTATATAGATTTAAAAAACTGGGAACAAGCTGAACTTTTTGCAAAACGAGCAACTAATATGCTTGCAACAAATTCATTTCTTTGGGATACATATGGTCAAGTGTTTAAAAACCAACTATATGATAAAATTGCGTCTGAAAAAACATTAGAACGAACAGAGGGCTTTAAGGAAGGAGAAATTCATGAACTTATAAAGTATGCAGAAAAATGCATTGAATGCTTTAGAAAAGAACAAAAGATCAGTGAGAGGGAGATAACCACACATGGAGATAATAACTTTGCTGGTTACTTTGGTGAGTTGAGGGCAATAGTTTTACTGCTGAGTGCACTGAAGCTAAGTCCAGCTTTCTCCTCAGGGGATCTGCTTCACAGATATTTGGTAGAGCAGAATTTCAAACCACCAAGCCTGAGTTTTCTAAGCAGCAGTGAATGTGACTATTTGAAAAACTTAGAGAAATGTTCAAAGGAAGCCATGAGACGTTTGGATGAAGAATATCTACAAATTAAAGGAAATATAAATGTGGTGATTGATGCACCTAATTTTGAGTATGACAGACTATCACTTCTTGAGTTGAAAGTAAATCTTGATGTTTACTTTGCTGAGCAGAACAATTTTCTTCCTAAGAATCTGAGTGAGTCTGACCAAAATGAATATCGATATAGACGTGCAAGAAAACTTGGTGCAACTTCATTAAGCAGCCTACTAAAAATGAGACAAAATAAAGAATATGACAATTTGGTAGAAATATTTAAGCTAGTGCATACAAATATAAGTAAAAAAATGACAAACTTTGACAATATGAAAGCACTGTTGGATACAGTTACGGTTCTTTTGTTGGATCAAAATTTACCCAGAAATTTGAAAGATTTGAATTATGAAAATATTTTGGAATGGTCCAAAAGACTTTACAGCCTGGGTTTGGAAAAGTCAGGGGATAGACCATACCTAGAAACATATTTGTACTTTGTACTGTATAATTTTCCAACAGAAGAGCGGCAAGAAAAATGCAGATTGTGTTTGCCAAAGGATTTATCTAATGCACTCTCAAATTGGCATGAGGCCTTTCAAAGAAAATATCCAAAGTATGTCATGGAAGAAATATCTTTAAAAAGAAGAGAAACAACTTTATTTTTCCTAGGCAATGGTGAGCCATTGAAGGACATAGTTTACTATGAAAATTTGCAGATGATGAATGAGTATTCTCTTCAAGAAAAATGGCAAATCCCTGAAGTCAGAAAAAAACTTAGATTACAGACTGGGATCCTTGCAAATGAAGGAGAGAAGGTTACTTTACACATTACCACACCAGAAGGCAACACCTTTCCTTTGAGTATTTTGACATCTCATCGGGTCAACAGGAAAAATATGTGGCAGAAAAAGGTTTATTTTTATGTGGGCTTCAGCTTTTCAGGCCCTAGAGCTTTTGGTATGTCGGTTGATGAACCAGGGAAGATTGTTTCATCAGTCCCAAAGATTAAGTCTACTGAAGAATCAGGAAAGGATGGAGCTAAATCCAGATCTGGGTCCAGATCAAGCCCAAGAGTTAGACAGCCTCAGATGCTTGTAGATCTCTTTACACAAAGACACAAAATAGATCAAGACTTGAAAAAACTGCAGGTATGTAATGGATTTTCAAATATAATATAGGACTACCAATTTTTAAAATTGGTATGCAATAGAATGCTCTTAGCATTACATTAACCTTGAAGCTTATATTGTGTTCTATGAAACCTTGTAACTTTCAGGATACAGGGAAAATCAAGGAGCTGGAGAGAAAGTCAGAAGAACTTTCTTTTGCCATAAAGAAAATTATTGGAGAATAATAAGATGATATTTTTGTTTGAAACTTGTGTATTAAATTACAGTTTTTAGTGTTATTATTTTTTATATAATTATTGATTGTTCTTGACAAAGTTTTTTTAATTTATATCATGTGTCATAACTGAAAATGGTGGTCTGCTAAATAGTAAACTGGTCCTTTTTATTTGTAAGCATTTTTCACTTACTATTATTTGTGACTTCAGAACGTAAGCTAATTAAAATAATAAGGTAAATTTGCATATTTCAAATGTAGCAATGTATCTTAATAAAAAAATTTTAAGTAAGCATACACAAGTAGTTAGTACTTTAGTGTCAAACCCAAAAAAGTTAAACTGTAACCAACTTGCAACTTGAAGGAATCTGTTTTGTTACCCACAATCGAAATATGTAGGGCCTATGCAAGGAAAGGGATAATCTATTTCTACCACCTAATCTCAACCTAAAATTCTACTTTTGATAAAATTAAGGTGCCATGAATGAATATTTGTTTAAAGTCTTGTTTGAATGGTATATATTTGATTGATTTATAAAATGTTAGCTGCAAATACCAGATTTCACTGTGAATAAATAAAATTACTTTGTCTTTTATTAGTCAAATGCTTTATAAATTTTTTATTCGGTTTATGAAGTTTTTTTTTTCATCTTTCTTAATATTTTTAGTGAGTAGATTAACATAGTTGTGAAGTTGTGTATAATAAGTTAATAACTATAGGGCATAGTCAAATAGGTCTAAAGCCTATTATTTGTTGTTTTTTTTAAATATCGACTGAGGTGTTTCTTTAGGCATCCTTTGGTGGTGGTGGTGGTGGTGGTGGGGGGGGGGGGGGGGGGGCACCTCCTACCGAAGCAAATCAAAATTTACAAATAAGAATAATTAGAATATGGATCTAGATATAAAATCTAATTTTTTTGTTTTGTTTTTCTAACTAGAAATAAATATTGTTGGTAGTTTAGATTTGGCTTAAACCTAGGGTTGCTTTTTGAAAATTCTTGACAATTGGTGAGAAAAGCCGACTGATACTCTTAAAAATTTCTGCGAGAAAATTTCTAAAAGTTAAAATAAAAACAAGCGGAGAATTTTTGAGCAGCATATGATAGATCTACACATTACAACGGAACTAGTTTAGAGTGCGCGGGTCATGCGCAGGTGCTTACTAATGGGATTTTTTAAAATACCCTTGTTTAAAAAAAAAAAAATTCAGGACAAAATTAATAAACAAGCTTACTTAAATCAAGCGATACAATTTTTTTAAAGAGTTAGGACTCAAACGATCTGTCCACGACAATGGGCAATAATCTACTTTTTACTAAACATACCGGTGCGGAGAATGCAGCAGTTGTGGGACTTGTAATGATAACCGTCCACAACTCACTGAAGCTCAGTATTATGTCAATATACATCTATATTATTCTATATCATACATATTTAAATTATCTTAAAAAATGACACCTCGTGTCAGACACGCAACTACACACTTTTCATGTTAGCTAAGAGCACCCAAACTCATGAAGGATCACTCTCTGTTTTACGTTATTTAACGACCGCCTTCCCCAACTTAACTATAACCTTTGTATTGGTTCACGTTATTAGAGCATCTGTAAGTAGCATCTGCATGTAGCAGTTGTTTTATTTCAGAGTTTTCTCCTAAATGGGTTGCTTGGGGTTGCACGCACTACCTGCCATGCACCAGTTAATTTACAATTAATTTAGTAAAACAAATTTTGATTTTTTTAAATTTAAAGGGCATTTCTCTCTTGATAAGTTTTTTTAAATATTTAAGTTAAGATGCTTAGATTTTTTTTCCTTTTAAATTTTGCAGATTTTTTTTTGCAAGTTGCTGAGTTATTCTTTTGCAACATATGTTCCAACTGCTGTATAAAGTAAATGCTAACTTGTTCATTGTTGCCTTCTGTATAAATAAAGTGATTCTTATTGTCAGTTTCTCAAAAAAAAAATATGTAGGTTATTTGTGTAATACCATGGGACGACGTGGTCTAGCGGTGGAGCGTTAGACTGCTAACCCGATAGTTTCGAGTTCAAATCAGGGTTCAAGTTAATGGAACGTCCCTGAGCCTACCCAACGTTAGGGAAAGTAAAGGCGGCTTAGCACATTATCCTTTATATGCCGAGGTCAAGAAACATGAACACTTCATCTGCCCAATAATAACTAATAAGTAAATGCCTTTCAGATGATAAAATAAACTAAGTGTAAGCAAGATCTATAATTCAGTATAAATAAAACATTTTTAGGGCAGAAGCAAGTGCTTAATCTAAGTAACTGAAACCTTCAGTTAAAGAATGAATGAAGATTTTGTAAGTAAATTGTAGATAAACTGCATGAACTCAAGATTTTTAATTATGTTTGATTGAGTCACTAAAGCTATAACTACATTTCAACAACTATGGCTAGCAATTACATAAACAATAATTATATCAGTACATGGCTTGAAGATTATGTGGATTGGTACCAAAACTTTTCCTAGCAGTTGATCTTCAATTTTTCTTCACACTGAAGTTAATTTGCTTTACAATTTGTTACAATATTTAACTCGCAATCCATTCATATTCAACAGGCATTCAATAAGTACAACCAGTTTTGAAACTTCAATTAATTTTTCTATTTGAATAAAAAGTATAAACATTAACAGACAAATGTCAGTCCAAATAACTCTTTCTTGTAATTTCATGCCTTCCATCACTAGTCCATTGATAAATTCCGATGACAATGTCTAATTCCAATAGTACATCAATCTGACACAGATTCTGTAACAAAAACAAGTAAGATTTACATTAATATATTTTGTGTTGAAGTGTGCAAGAAGTTACATTCTATTGGTCATACGATCATTTTTTAATTTATGAAAGGTCTAAGCATGTTTCAAGTTCTTTTTCTTCTTTGTTCTTAGTTCTAGTGTTGGAAGATACTCCTTCCAACACAATTAAATATTATATGTCAACTTGTTATGCGCCACAAAAGCAGTTGACTCAGAATTCAGCCTGCTTTTCTTTTAGGATTTGCTTCCATAGCCTTTACAAGGCAGCAGTTGTTTGATATTGAAGTTTTCTCTTCTAGTTGAATGGTCGCTCCTAGCTTTCGAGCCTCATCTGCACGAGGGTTCGTACTCAGGGCTATTTGGTTCAGCAGCTATGAGATTTACCGACCCAACCACACAGACCATGCTCAAAGTTGATAGAACTGTTTTTTTTTTAAATAATAGAAAGCTATTTTACAGATGCAAAATTGACCTAATTTATTTGAAAGAAATGCTATGAAAAGTATGAGGGACAATTGGTAAAAATTTTAAAAGCAGTCTACCGAATGTTGACAATATAAAGCAAGATACTTCAACAACAAATATTTAAAATAGCTGAACAAATCACAAATTGAAAAAAAATATTTTTTTTTACCTGAGGTTAAGTTGACAAGACTGGCAAAGCATCTAGAGAAGGACCCTGAGTCAACAATACTCCATAGGGACATTTATGGGGAAAGCGCAGCATCCCCCAACTGATGGCTCAAATTCAAAGGGTGGTACAGGGTCCAAATGAGACAGTGAGGTCCTATTCCCACCGTCTACACCAAGCCTTTAGGATGCTTACAGCCAGGCAAGCAAACCTGTACAGGGCCCCTATGAGTCCAGTCTTCCTGCGAGACCAGTTTGTTCAGAACCTCAACCAACCCTCTGTTAGGCGCCAGCTGGAAGATATGGTCTTTCATGACCAAAAGGCAACCTTCATTGTCCTAAGGGATGCAGCTATCAGGTTGTACAAGACGAATGCCCATGCAGGGAATCTGTGAGAGTAGCAACTCCAAACACCAGGCCTAATATGCCGTTCGTACCTCCCACCAAATCCAACCTGGAGGACAGGGTAGACAACTTTGTAGCACAAGTGATTAATCCTCAAGATAGCCTCAAGTACCAGATTCATGAAAAAGAAACAAAACAAAAACATGCATTCTGTAATTTGTAAAAATGTAATAGGTTTTAGTGGGGTGGGAGATATAAATATTTTATAAATTTAAGTTTTACCTACAAACAATATAATTTCTACTTAAAAGAATGCTATTCAGCAGCCAAAGAGTGACCTTATTTGTATTTGATCTAAGAGAGAGTTCTGATAACCACTTCCAAACAAGCAGATTCCCCAGGCAAATCTAGTGTACAACTTAAGTCCTACTATCCCGTTGCCAGAAAGAGCAAAAAATGGCGATGTTGCCTTATGGTTTTTGATTGAGGTGGCTGTTTTAAATTCATACCCCCCCCCCTCCATACAGTAAAATGACTAACACATCTGATGAAGGGCTCATCTAAGAAGAGGGTCCAGAGAGGCTATAACTGGCAGTGTCTGGTGCTTCTGTTGAACACCACAGGATTAGGCTCCCTGGCCACAAAAAAGTGTTACCAGTGTGGCCAGATGGATGTCCACTCTGAAGGAAGTAGGAGACCAGAGACTGTTTTTGGATGTCTTTTTGTGCAACACACATTTATGTGATCAACTCTGCAGTGCCCAGTTCCATGTTCAGCTCAAATAATTTTCATTAAATGAAATTAAATAAAGAAATAGTTGTCTAAAATGCATTTTTTTCCCCATGTTTTTTGTTGTTGCTGCCAATACCTATATGTTAATTACTGGCATACTTATCAGTTTTAAGGGGTTTCATTTCTCTACAATAAATATATTTTTTGGCTTTAATAGGTTATATACAGAAATGAGTTTAATTGATTACTGTAAAATTAATCATTTAGTATTTTAGTGTTATTCCCCTTACGCTGGGACTTCATAGTAAGGAAACGTGGGTCATTAAACTTAATTAAAGGTTAATTTTGATTTTTAGTTAGTATTTTTTTATATAAACTTAAACCCTGGGAAAGAAACCCCACATTTAAAGTCCTGGAGGTTTTATGACCAGACACCATTAACTGATGTAGCTAATCAGCAACATGTTGCAGCAAAGTAATTTATCATCCATTGAAGCATATCAATTTTGTGTTTCTAAAATATGTAAATTAAAAGCAAAGTCCTTAAGTGAAGATGTTTACTGGAATGATAAAGCCAAGAAAACGTGGAATCCACACAAGAAAATTCACTGTTGATACAATCAGTCCACAATAATTTAAATGTTTATGTCAGCTTTTGATCCTACAATTGTGCATCTGATTTTGTGACAATGAGATTAAAGAACAGTGGGTAAAGTACAAAGACTTGTTACATACATCAAATGACTATAGTACCACTTAAAATTTCAGATCAGTGAAAAACTGAAACTGCAGGAGTTGATTAAAACTCATTTTAAAAAAGGAGGAAATTTAAAGTGCATGAGAATGACAAGGGCATGGAAATTATTTTTAAGCAGCACAGGTTTGATTTTGGTGATCTTTGCATCTTTGTGTGAGCGCCTGGAGTGTTGTAATTATTTATATGTAACTTAGAAGGCAAATGTATCGTTTCGTTTCATGTCGTAAACTGTACTTTTTAGTTGTGTATTATGTATTATGGCGCCGCTGTCTGTTTACAGCTAGTTTGTATATATTTTGTTTATATTGTTGTCAATGTTTATATTAAGTGTCTTTTTGTATCATTCTGTCATATGTTTCATGGCATTTTGTTTGTTATCCGTGAGTTAGGGACTATTTGTTTACGTGTAGTGTGCGAGGTTTGTGAAAGTCAGTTCCGTGAGGGAAGGTAGAACTTATTTGATGTCGAGAACGGATGAAGGGAGGTTCCTGTGTATCAGAGCCTGGACCATCCGTTGCATGTAAAGTCAAGGCAGCACCATCAGTCATACTTTATGAAATTATTTTTTATAGCTTGGTAAGCTAGATACTTTATGTTGCTATTTTCTTTTGTTTGTTGGCCATGAGCTAGCTTTTTCTGTGGCTGTTAGTTTTCTTACCGCCATTGTGGTTTTTGCCAGACCATGTGGAAGCAGACAGTTTCTGTCTAAGTTTTATTATATTATTATGATGTTTACTATTTGATTTGTTACTTTGTTGTATCCCTTGGGCTTGTGTAAGCCAGGGATAATGTTTATTTAGACTTGACCCACAGTTATGGTTTACTCCTGGCTGTTGGGTTAAGTGGTACAGATATATTTTATCAGTTGTATCCCCTGGGCTTGTGCTAAGCCAGGGATACGGTTCATTGTGCCTGACCCGGAGTTACGGTTCATTCCTGACTGTTGGGTTCGGCTGTTTATTTGTGGACTTTCACTTTCTGTGATGATCTTTGTTGATCCCCAGTAGAGTGTTTGCTTTATGCTAAGCACTATAAATAGGCAGAGGAAATTAAGAGATATAGTCTAGTATAGTTTGATGTTTTGTAAGCCTGGTGTAAGCATGTTTTGATTTTTTTAAATATTCCTCAATTTACAGGCAAAGATGAACCTTCTTCAGAAGTATTATAAGAAGGCAGTAGCCAGTAAATGTGCAGATGTAGAAGAACTGAAGAAAAAAATCTTTATGAGCTTCAACCATGCAGCTTCCTCTGACGAAGTGCCCAACCATCATGACTGTCCCACAGGAGTTGAGTCTTGGTGATTTTGGCAGAGAGCCATGGCTCTCGAGCAAACACCCCCTTCACACTCAGGTAAAAGTAGCTGCTTCCCGTCAGAGGTTGTGGCTGAGAAGGTAAAGCCCATATATGAGAGGCTCACCTCTGACAGTTTGCTTGAACGCTGCTTATCTGGCATGACACAGAATGCTAATGAAAGCATCCATGCAAAGATTTGGGCGAGGATCCCAAAACACATCTGTGTGTCGAAAAAAAGAGTGGAAGTGAGCACTGCATTGCCATTTCCAAAATTTAAATCAGGGAGTGTCAGTCTCCACCAATTCCTAGAGAACATTGGCTGCAAAGTTAGCAGTGTAACTTTGAAGAAAGGAAAAAAAACGAGACATTCTTCGGGTTAGCAAAGCTGAAAAGAAGGAGGGAATAGAGGCAAAGAGAAGAAGAAAACAGATAGTGAATGCAAGGCTGATTGTAGAGCAGCAGTTTTTTTAATTCTGAGGGGGGTAAAAGCTACAGTGCAGGAAATTTTTAGATTTTTTTTTTGGGGTGTGTGGAGTGTCACTGTTGAAACTTTTTTTTAACATTTATTTTCTAGGCTGCTTTGTTTTTTAATTATATTTTTTTTTTAATTGGATTTTTTATCAATTTGTTGCATTGATTTGGCTATAGATACATGTATATAATAAAATATTGTGTCATTAAACTTTAATTTTGCAGTTTCTCCATTTTGTCAATTTTTAGGCAGTAGTGTCTGTGGAATGGATATAACTTAAGATTGTGTCAGAATCACTTCAAATTTCCGCAGTGTATTTCTATTATGATTTTCTATTATGCCTTTGAACAATTTTGCTGATTTTAATATAACAAAAAAGTTATAATTTTTGAAAAGATTATTTCATCACGAAAAGCGTGAATAAAAACTACATGAATTTTTTAAAATTCAATAAAAATTTATTTTTAAACATATAATTTCGTTCTAACAACTAATTAATGGCAGTGAGTTCTATGCATATACAAATTTGTTTTGCTTTGGCATTAGTAGGTAATGTGTTTTTTACATTCTACAGTATATGTAAAAATTGATAGTTTCAACCCTGATAACCGTGATCAATGTACTAAAAGTCTTAATTTGCTCCAATAAGTACATTTGTAGAAAGCCCTTTTCATTATGGTGTCATTTTAATGCATTATATATAACCTTTTTTTCATTTTAATTAATTTGTTAATTTTTTCATCTTTATAGGATTGTCCAAAATTGGGTCTTTTGTATATATTGTTTTGTCACTGTTTTGTTTAGTAGTGACTGTAGTTTTTTTAGCTATTCTTTTTTACAAATTTGATTGGTTCCATTTAACCCATATTCTGCTAGCGTCCCACTTGTGTAAAAAAAATTGCTAAAATGTATTAAAAACTACTTAAAACACAAATTATGTTTCATTGTATTTTAAAATGGTTAGACTATTGAATTTATGTGTGTTTTGTGAAAAAAATTAATTTAGAAAAATGCTATATCGCAGGCTTTGCAGGACTTGTAAAAATGGCGGAAAAAGAGGCAGAAATATTAGCAGAAGCAAACCTGAAAGTAAAAAATTAGAAGCAGAAACAACCAAGATTAAAATAGATGTGGATAAAGCAATAGAACTAGAAAAACTGACTACAGCATGAATCAACTACAAAAACAACACTACTCCTGCTACAGTCAAGCTAAAACAAACCAACAGCCACAAAAGTATACTTTTCAAATTGCCAAAATTTCAAGATGATAGATAAACAGTAATATCACCAAACCTTTTAGAATAGGCTAATCAGTTAGACAAGGATGCCCCCTATCATACATACTTTATATTTTAACCCTAGAACCATTACTAGAAAGTATCAGATGAAACACGGACATTAAAGGAATAGACTTATCAAACTCGACTAACAAAGAGATATTAGCATATGCAGATGACACCGCCTTTATATTACAGACAGAAAAGTCTTAACTTAATTACGGACAGTGTATGATAGATTATAAATATTTATCATGGTGTCTCCACTTCTCCCCCCTTCTTGCTACCCCACCTGTACACCAGAGTTCAGTGGTATCATAAGGCTAACCATGCCTCGACCTCAGTCAGGTCACTCTACCTTCTTAGGATGTACACGTTTTTTTTTGTGCAAGGCACTTGTTTTCCACAGAGAAATTAAATTTACGTTTGGCAACGTGTGTAGAGGATTGTGTGGCTTCATTGGAAGGTAATTGACACTTTTATTAACTGTAATGTTATATTTATTAATTAATAAGTAAGAAATGCGTATAAAACAATGTATGAATGAAAAGGATATTTTCTAGTAATGTTTATGGTAGGCCTTATGAAATGCTAATGTAAATGTTTTGTTTATGTAACAACTGTAAAATGGTATGTGTCTGAAGTCTGAATAAATGTGTATATCACTCATACGTTAGGAAGTTTGTCAAATGTATATTACAGCCAGTCAGCTTGGGGCTAAAGCTTAGACGATATAGAGGTCTGTGTGACCATGCCGCCCTGAAGACCAGTCGCCCATTCCAGGCTAATCTAAGTTCTAATGTGCTCCTATGTCAATATTCTATTTAACTTCATGTATTAAAAGTTAAATGATTGTTTAATTATTGACTCATAATTTTAAAACCTTTTACTGAGCCTAATATTGGCAACCCTGCAATAATAATTACATAACTATTAATAAACACAATATTAATTATTAATTAGAGTGATGGTGTGATTTGATCACATGTTAAGATGATTTATTTTTTTGTAGCATCTGTTTCAGTTACTTTAATTATTAGCAGGGACTGATCTGATCTTAGCAAATTGGTTTTGCAGAGGGCGGTTTTCTAATTTATTAATATAAACAGAATTGTTGAACACTAAGCACAAATGCAGTAATAATTATACTTAAGTTACAGTAAAGGGACAGCACATGTTTACAGAGGGATTTATTATTTACATCCTTTTTACAGAGATCGGCATGGATAACCATTTTAAGTTCATAATCAAAGCTCTCGCAAAGGCAGAAATGAAAAAAACTGAATGTTATGAAGTTGGATGCACCATATCAAAGGAAGGAAAGACTAGTCCTACACGTGTGTATTCAAGTTAGAAGTTCGTGTTTGGATTTTTAAAATCCGGTCTAGGCCTAGATCTAGATCTAGAATCTAGAGTCTAGTGTCAGAGAAATATGGAAACACTTTAGTTTTCACCACTTTCTTCTACACTAAATTACAAAGTCAAGGATATGCTGGAGTTAAAAGATGGTACAGAAAGGTGGACATTTTTTCAATGCAACATCTTGTTATCCCGGTTCATTTGGGAAATCATTGGTGTTGATGTATGGTAGATACTCATAAAAAAAGAATTACTTATTATGACTCTTTAGGCAACAGTAACAACACATGCCTGGAAGCTGTGTATAATTTTCTCAATCAAGAAAGCATCACCAAGAAAAACAGGCCATTGGACACTGAATGGAAAAAAGAACATGCACAGGGTCATCCTCAACAAAAAAACAAATTTGACTGTGGAGTCAGGGGTAATGCTCCAAATCAGGAGATTTTGGATCTAGATGTGCCTGAATCATTTGGAAGTATGCAATAAAACAGAATTGTGCCAATTAGAAATAAACACTATTGGCCAAGATACTCCAGATTGGTACAGTGGAAGAAGGAAAAGGATAACTTTAATGTCCACACGATTCTGCATACAGCAAACAAAGATAAATGTGCAGCAAGTTTACTTTGTCAACAGACTAAAACTATTTCTTACAGTGAAAGAAGGAAAAGGATAACTGAGTTGAATGTCCACACAATTCTGCATACAGCAAACAAAGATAAATGTGCAGCAAGTTTACTTTGTCAACGGACTAAAACTATTTCTTACAGTGAAAGAAGGAAAAGGATAACTGAGTTGAATGTCCACACAATTCTGCATACAGCAAACAAAGATAAATGTGCAGCAAGTTTACTTTGTCAACAGACTAAAACTATTTCTCATTTGCCCCTAGTACAATGAGGAAGACAGTTGGAACCCATGGTAAAAAATATAATAAGATCTAAATTTCCGAAGCACATTTTTCGGAACACAGGTTTAGTTATTCACCCTTTATTCCATTTCTTGTTGCAGGCCTCCCCTGATGGTCTTTTGTTTAATGAAGATGACCCCAGGCTGGTTGAACTTTAAGTGTTTCAACCCTAAAGTCTTAAATTTACAACAATTCTGTGCTGAACGAAAGGATTTTTGGTGAGCATATTCTGTTTTAAATTCATGTTATTTTTAAAAGGCTCACAAATTTTATTATCAGATACAATGCCAGCTATTTTGCTCTAACTTATCTAAATGCTTGTTCTGTTTCTTTTATGATTATAGCAAACCTATTTACTTAGAAACAATTCATTTTGATACAACTCTTTGGAGTTCTTATTTCAACAAACTGTTAGATTTTGATTTTTACTAGCCTACTTTAACTTAACAAGCAAACCCTGATTTACTTATGTCTGTTTTTTATAATGTAATATATTAAATAATTACAAAATGATTGTATGCATCTAAACACAGTAGTTGTTATGAGTTTTATGTTATGTTCCAATTCATACAAGGTTTTTCATAGAAGCTGGTGTTGAGTACAGTTTGTTTTATTAAGTAAGTTTTTGTTAGGGATTTATGATAAATTTCAATTTATTAGGTCTTCCACAGAAACTAGTGGTGTGTACAGCCTAATGTTGTATTAAATCAAGTGAGGAGCTCTAAGGACAGGTAAACTCAGTTGGAAGTAAAGCGATAAAGAACTTGTTCAGCAGGTACCTGTATATATTAATGACATAAGATTCATAGATAAATCATTTAACAAAAATAAAACTCACTTTAATGCCCCAAAAGGAAATAAATGCATGGCCATCTAGAAAAAGGAACGAAACTAATAGCCATCTTGAAAAAGGAACTGCATGAGTAGCCATCTTCAAGAAAAACAGGAATTATAGAATGGTGAGAAAAATTGGACTGGGCTTATCTTGACAGGAACCCTGAAATCAACTAGATATGGACAGAGTAAATGACGTGCACAGCACAAACTATACATGCAAGTGTTTTGTGCTAGCCCTAAGCCATCTGTGTGAGCTTAGAACCAAAAGCTTGGCTATAAACTTGAAAGAGAGAAAGAGCACTGGTTGTGAGATTAGTTTTCTATTGAGTGTATACTAGTGTATACATTCGACAGCACTGAAGTATCAGTAATTGCTTTTTATTTAGTGAGTGGCTATAAATACATGTATTATGGAGGCTTTAAATTGTAATTTTTTTTTAGAAGGCTTGAATATAGTGGTTGGAATGTAATATATTGCTGGCAGGACCTCAAAAAGCTGTTTTAATAAACTGGTTTCAGCAACTTATCTCTGAGCTAGTGTCAGGAATTAAAACTATATTGCTAGATAACCACTGGGTTATTTTCATAGTTTAACCAGCAACTTATCTCTGAGCTAATGTCAGGAATTTATAACTATATTGCTAGAAAACCACTAGGTTATTTTCATTTCACAAGTTGAAATATCAGAATGCAAAACTATTTTGCAAACAACTAACAACTGTTTTTGAGTTGGAGATTTTAGCAACTTTTCTGACTCAAGAAGTCGAGAATCATTATATTGCTGAATGTTTAAGCTCACTAACATTTATGTATGTAAATTGTAGGCAACTTAAATATGTTCTCACTGGGACACTGAACTATCAGATGTCCATAATAAAGACCTCCATATAGCCACTAAACAAACATAAGCAACAGATACTGACAATAGTAACAATAAAAAGATGGATGGCTCTAAACTGTAAGTTCAGACAAGACATGAAAATAGTACAGAAATAAATATACAAGGCAAAAGTACCAAGACGGTGTGTTGAGAAATAGAAATGGGATACTAAAAAGAGTCCTTATCTTTGAAGACCTCACTGAAAATCACCAGTAGGGATGTTTAAAGAAGAAAGAACCAAAAGTTGGCTTAAGTCAATACCAAAGCTATAAAAGAGACACTGCTGTGTGTGTGTGGTAAGTCAGGTGTTGGCTAGGTGCAAGAGCACAGGACATACATCCAAACACTGCACCCTAACTTGTGAGAAATTCTTTGAGGTCATGGGCGTAAATTGTGTGCATCACATATGCGCTCTAGAAATCGATTTCCGGCTGGTTCGAGTCTGTCTTTTGGTGTGTGGAAAGCAGCGATGAAGAGAGCAGGAAGACTCTCTGGTCATCGATTGTAAAGAACAGCAAATTCACACCATCCAGCCATATTTATTTTGTGTTTGTGTTCGTCATAGACCTGGTAAGTTAGAAATAATATTTTTTTGCTTTGCTGTTAATTTTGGTTGCTGGCCTTAAGTTTTTTTGTGGCTGTTTTCTGACCGCCATTTTGGTCAGGCCATGTGGACTCAGATTCTGAGTTTTTATTATGTTATGGTCATTTTGTTACTTTGTTGTATCTCTTGGGCTTGTGTTAAGCCAAGGATACTGCTTAATAATACTTGGCCCACAGTTATGGTTTACTCCTGGCTGTTGGGTTAAGTGGTACACATATTTTATTGATTGTATGTGCATCACATATGCGCTCTAGAAATCTGGCTGAGAGCAAGGTGTTAACAAAAAATGAAACTGTCTGTCAGCAGGAGTGCTGAAGACAGAGCTCGGTTCAACCTGACATGCCAAGAAGTAGTAGTAAACCCATACGACACCAAATCAAATGTTTCAACTGTGGGGGAAAGGGACACATAGCCCCAATCAGAGACAAAGTGGATGTGAGTACAACAGGTGGGATAGTGTAGATGAGTATAGAGGGAGAAGAGTAAATTTGATGACTAGTCCCAGAATTTAGAGGGGAGTGCTAGACAATGCCCAAGCACTGTATGGAATATAGGTTTTAATCAGGGTTTCAGAAACAACAAAGGGTTACTACCTATAGTCTCAGAAAAACTTGAGGGAAGGTAGGTTACCATCCTACATGATACGGGTTCCATCATTATAGCATGGCGGAAAGCTTTAGCTGCTAGAGATAACCATTAAGACAGATAGAAACATATCTTATGTGAGGAGAGTCCTTTGCTGTTCTCGCCAGCAGAATTTATAACAGGTAATGTAGGGGGAACAAAAGGGAAGAGTTACAAATTATAGCTAGAGGTCAAGTTAGGCTGTAACCAGGAAAAGTAACGACACCAATGGATTTAAGGGAACAGCAGAACAGGGACAAAATGTTAGCTCGATGGTGGAAGTCCTCAGAAAAGAGGGACTGTTTTATATAGAATTGTAAAACATAGCAAAGGGGGAGATCAGACTAGGCCTGTCATCCCATAGGGACTCAGGAACACAATCATGAAACTGCGACACAATATGCCTAGGGCGAGTCACATGGGACTGACAAGAATAAAAGCCTGGGGCGGCGGAAGATATCAAACGATATTTTTAAGGCAATAAAAGTAGCTCAAGAAATTAAAAAGGTGATAAAGATTGTTTCATACAATGAGCCATTTCAAAGGAGCGACTCTATATCTAAGAATGGTATTGCTACAATCACAATGGTGCATGTTGGTTACATTTTACTGTATGCCTTTTGCCAAAGCGCAAGAAAACATTTTGACAGGTTTAAATATTTGTCCTAAGTGTGTGCGGCTGGTGTTCTGTCCACTTTGGTATGCTGACGGGATGAGGTAAGGAAAAGTCCATTTTCCATCCGACGCATAAAAGTCAGAAGAACGTCAATCTAGCTTTCATTATTTGTTCTTTGTAAGCCTGGAAGTAGTCCGAAATTGGGTGTTTTGTTTTATATAAATTGCTTTGTTACATTCTGTTTTATGTTCTGTTTGTGTGTGTAAATTGTTCGATTTTGGTTTTGTGTCAGTTGATTTTTATCTATTCTTTATTTTATTTGATTTTATCATTGGTTCCCTGTGTAAAATAAATTTTATTAAATAGTTAAAGTTATTTGTTTTTAATTTAGACTAAGGTATTAAACAGTCTGGGTTTAGCCAGGATTGCACTGACCGGACAATAATAAAGCCAGGGAAGGGTAGATAGACCTTAGGTATCCCCCCCCCCCCCTAGCAGGGCTTACATAAGGATGCTGTACGCTACAAAGAAATAACATTTACAGAGTTGGGTGGCTATGACAACTATGGAACTTCATCATTGTTTAAATCAATGAGAGAAAATACTTCCATAGGAAGTAACATTTGAGGCAGTGGACAGAAGGACACTGGGTTTGGTGGAGTTGAACGTGGATCTGGTTGATGCATTCTTGCCATTCCAATTGCATGGCTGCATACTGCATTTAGTTCCAGGTATCGATATAATTTCTGATGGATGGGAATACTATCGAAACATCTCAATGCCAATAATATATTAATATTCAGTAGTTGTTCATAAAAAGAATTTGTCCAACCTGATGACCCAGAGGTTCACACTAAAATAAATTGAGAATCTCTGGTTTACATTTATTTCTTCCAGATAGAAACTGGTGGTGTGTACGGTCTAATGTTGTCTAAGAGTCAAGTGGAGAGTTGAGGTTCACACTCAAAAAACTGAGAATCTCTAATATATTCACATTTATTTCTTTCATAGAAACTAGTGGTGTGTACAGTCTGATGTTGTCTTAAAGTCAAGTGGAGAGTTGAGGTTCACACTAAAAAAAAACTGAGAATCTCTAATACATTCACATTTATTTCTTTCATAGAAACTAGTGGTGTGTACAGTCTGATGTTGTCTTAAAGTCAAGTGGAGAGTTGAGGTTCACACTCAAAAAACTGAGAATCTCTAATACATTCACATTTATTTCTTTCATAGAAACTAGTGGTGTGTACTGTCTGATGTTAAAGTCAAGTGGAGAGTTGTAGGGACTTCATTTACCATGACACAGAGGTTCACACGCAAAAACAGAATCTGATACATTCACATTTATTTCTTTCATAGAAAATAGTGGTGTGTACTGTCTGATGTTAAAGTCAAGTGGGGAGTTGTAGGGACTTCATTTACCATGATGACCAAGTGGTTCACACTAAACATTTTTGAGAAACTATGAATGAAGGCAAAAAGGAAACTGAGCCAACAATTTGGCACTAATTGCAACAAAAATTTTCAGTGATAATCCAAAAGCACTTAATGCTAAGAGTTACATTTCGGCAAACCTGCAGATTACTGAGGTACTACCCAGTGTGACCTACTTAGGTCTTTTTTTGCTTTATTTATATTTAGTCTCCTGAGTTATGTGTTTGACCTTGGGAGAATTGTTAGTTCACCGGTACGCATCAGTCAACTGAACGCCGTCACGGCATGTGACTTGGATTTTAATCCTTATCAGAACCTCGGCCAATGGTTGTTTAGTATTGAAGATCCTTAACCGATCCTCAACCAATGGCCTTAGAACATTATAGTAGCCTCCCTTGGTTTTGGTCTCAGATAAAAGGTCGAGACTCGACTTCTCAAGAGACTTGGACCTAGACCCCGGGAGACACAGTGCGGTGTGTGTGTGTGAGGTTTTATCTGAATTGTTCAGTTCGTGGTGATATATAATTAGTTCCTCACCATAGGAGTTGTTGGCCACTCCAGTGTTTAAGATACATTGTTTAGGTGTGATATTTCACCAACTTGTATGGTTATTCCAGTGTTAATGAGTTATTGCTTAGGTGTGTTATTTCACCAAGTATATGGTCTTTCCAGTACTTATGATATTGTACCAAGTTGTGTGATTATTCAAATGATTATGAGAGGTTGCTTAGGTGTGTTATTTCACCAAGTTGTATGGTCATTCCAGGTTTATGATATTGTATTTAGGTGTGGTATTACACCAAGGCTTTACCTGTGACTTTAATATCTAATTGTTAGAGATATTACAGTATCATTGAGTTATCTGTGAGTGATATTTTTATGGTTTATGTATTGCTCTTAATGAAGTTTACTTTGGTGTTTACTTATTGACTATTGTACATTCTTGTGCATAAATTAAAATAGTAGTTGTCAGTTTAACCTAAGTTGAGTTTCATCTATCCTACGTGTCAATACCCCTAGATTGTTGATACAAGCCCACGTAGACGTAGGTGGCTCATACTGTCCAGAACTTTTCTGTCTGACTACTTTAAACGAACCTGGGGACGTTCGCCGGCTCTGCGTCTGACAGACGGCGTCCGTTACACCAGGAAAATATTGTTTTTAGATGTAGCCAAATTGATGGCAATCATGTTAATGAGGTCCACATTAATGCTGCTCCAGAGAAAACTTTGGCTATAGATGTGAGACCTTTAAAAGGTGGCAAGGCAGTGGACTATGAAAATTGTGGAGTCTATGAAAATTGTGGTAGCTGGTGTCCTAAAGATGACAGAGCTAACAGAAATAAATTGCAAGATATTTTAATTCAATTCACAATTGAAGCTATCAAGCCTGTCTTTATAGAACTCAGCTCAGATAATTGAATTCAAAAGTGCATTCACAAAGGTACTCAGAATGCAAATGAGTCTTTTCATAATTTAATTTGGAGTCGCTGGAGTCAACTTTTGTTGCTAGGAGAAGAGTAGAAATGGCTGTAGATGATGCTACAATAGTGTTCAATAATGGGGAACTTAGAAAAAAATATAGGATGATCTAAATTTTACATTGCTATGTATCTACATCTTTGCCATAAATGTGATATTTTAAATAAATATATGAGCGTCGGTTATTATTATGCTACAGTAGCTAACTAACCTACGTGGAATCTAGTTGTGTTAAAACCTTTAAGGGTAGATCATGAGACTATTTGATAAATGTCATGAAAAAATGAGGCGTTTTTTTAATGAAAGAATTAACCAACATTATATTTAATGTTTTTAAAATTAAAACCATTGCTTAGTTTTTGTTGAAAATGTATTTTTTGGGTTTATTTTGAGCACCAATAAAGACATTTTGTTCCTATTCACAACTTGGCAAGAGGAGCATAAGCCAGACTGCTGCGTGAACCACACTGGGTCAGCAGGGGCCATGGAAGTTGCAGCAGCCAAAGTCCTGTGGGGGAGGTCTCTCTCAAAGAACCTGAGATACACCAAACTGATTAGTGATGGAGTCAACAGAGAGGTTGTGCGTACATCAGCGCATAACGTACATCAGCGCATAACGCTCTCCTCCATCAGGCAGCCAGTTCAAACTTAGATTATAAGTCCCAACCAATTGATTATTTTAAGCTTTTCTTTACTGATGAATTGCTAGAATTAATTGCTAACTAAACCAATGTGTATCAAACCAATGTGTATGCTGTGCATACCCTGATGACCCAGAGGTTCACATTAAAAAAACTGAGAATCTCTGAAGTTTACATTTCGTCCCCTCAGTATTATCTTGTTCTAACTACAAATTTTGATTTTTTCGAAAAACTCGACCCTATGATGTAGAAAAGCACAATGTTCAATCTCCACTTATCTACGTGACTCTAAGTCATCTGCTTCCTACCAAACTTTTCAATTTCACATTGTTCTAACTACAAGTTGATGCATTTGGCCAGTATAATCTTGTTCTATGTCAGTTTTATAATATGATTCTGTTCTAACAGTATATAATCTATATAAAATTAACGCATAAATTTTCCTTGGATACGCTAGAATTATAATGTTCTATGTCCGATTCTGCCAATGAAATCAGCTGTTTAAGTCATGTGACTTGTGCGTCATTGATCAAAATGGCGGCGTGTGAACACCTTTTAGTCGATTTTGGTTGTCATGCAAATAAACTGAATAACCAGATCCTGAATCGTAAGTATATTTATCTTTTATATGTTGTCTTAACTGTGTTATTTTACACATATTTAGTTCAAGTTTGTTAAAATATCTTAATAATAGGCCTAATATTCTTAATGTATACCATAGTATACGCCTATACTAATACTAATTGTATTGTTTAGTAGTATAGTAGTTTAATAGTATCTGTAGGGTTTACCTTGTATTTATATTATCAAAATCATAATGAGGTGTTCCAATATATGGATGATGAAAACAATGTCTTTGTTACAGATCAAAATGTAAAGTAATTCATTGTTAGTAACTTATTAGTCTTAAAACCACGAATATAAGTTTATTCCTGGTTTTCAGTTTAGTATTAGTGTAGCAGAGGGGGGTGGGGGAAATAAGTCCTTCTGTTTTTGCACTTTGTACTGATGTAGTCTATCTTTATTTCTATCCACAGAGAAGTGCGAAAGAGAACAATAAAAACAACAGAGACCTGATAATGCAGTGTCAATGATATGGGTATTGGCGCTGCCTGTAGTCAAGTTGCGCAGCATCATTATGAGAAAAGAAACAGTGTTTATGTATATTCTCAATATTCAATTACAAGATTGGTTGTTTTTGAATTAGGGAACTGTGTATATTGTGTAAAATTAATACATTATTTTTTAAGCTAATTCCTGAGATTTGCATTTATTGTATTAATACTTTAATTCCAGTTGTATCACAAGGCTGGGGGCGTGGTGTGATCCGCACGTGACGCCATTTAGAGGGCGACACCAATGTGAAAAACACTAAAATTTACAGCCAATATAATTCTTTATCCAGTTAATCTCAAAATAATATTATAGGGTAGAGGGGTGACACAAAACCAAAAATGTAAAATTGTAAGAGGGTGGAGGATTGACACCCTCAGTTACCACACCGAGTGTCACCCTAACTAGACTCGCCACTGACTAAATCAAATTATGTTAATGTATGCAGATAACCCAAAGTTACAGAATAAACTTTACATTTTAATGCACAAACCCACTTATAAAGAAAATTAGAAAAGAAAAGCCTGAAACATCTCCCAGTATACCGGAGTTTACAATTCAGTCAAATAAAGTGGGCTCCCTAAATTCAGCAGAAAAGAAGAAAGATTTGAAAAAAATGATGCCCTACATGCCAGAGATTGACAGAAAATTTATGGCTACTCTTTGTGGCTAGTTATCATCTATTTCTAAATTACAAAGCCTTTAACAGTACGTTTTTAAAGCACTGTCGGCGAGTGTTATTTTTGCTTAAACTGTTTTGATTATAAAAACAAAGTTTTATTTTCTCAATATTCATTATTACAAGTTCTTGTTATTTTTGTTTGTTTTTTTTGTTTGTTTTTTTAAACGGCTCATGGTGTAGAATTAAAACATTAAAATCTATTGAACCTATCTATTGACTTGTGAATTCATTTTATTAATACATTAAATCAAAATTATGTATGCAAAAGCATACTTACAACTTAAAATATTACTTGTTCTGTAATGTAGTGCAAAAAATATTTTTTGCACATTGCGGTAATCAAAAATATGAAAGTAAAGACCGGAAACAATAGGATAGAAAACCAGAAGACATTGCTCATACAAAAAGTAGATGATACTTCTAGAAAAGCTATTATAACTGCCTAAAAAACACAAAATTTGACTTAGAACATTATACAATTTTTGAAACCTGATCACTTTCATCGTATTTTGTTCTATCTCAAAAGTGAAAAATAATTATTATGGTCTTCTAATGGTACATAAAGTAATAAAAATAACTTGGATGCTCATTGCTTAATGCCCTTTAACATTTTATCTAAAAAAAAATTAATTGGAACAGTTTAAATATAAGAATCAGACCACATGAAACTTCAGATGCGTTTTTCTCAAAACTAAATTTTGAGAGATAGAACAAGATAATACTGGGGGGACGATTTATTTCTTCCAGATAGAAACTGGTGGTGTGTACAGTCTAATGTTGTCTAAGAGTCAAGTGGAGAGTTGAGGTTCACACTAAAAAAAACTGAGAATCTCTAATACATTCACATTTATTTCTTTCATAGAAACTAGTGGTGTGTACAGTCTGATGTTGTCTTAGAGTCAAGTGGAGAGTTGTAGGGACTTCATTTACCATGATGACACAGAGGTTCACACGCAAAAACAGAATCTGATACATTCACATTTATTTCTTTCATAGAAACTAGTGGTGTGTACAGTCTGATGTTGTCTTAAAGTCAAGTGGAGAGTTGTAGGGACTTCATTCACCCTGAAGACCCAGTGGTTCACACTAAACATTTTTGAGAAACTATGAATGAAGGCAAAGAGGAAACTGTGCCAACAATTTGGCACTAATTACGACAAAATGTTTCAGTGGTAATCCAAAAGCACTTAATGCTAAGAGTTATATTTTGGCAAACCTGCAGATTGCTGAGGTACTACCCAGGAAAATATCACGTTTTCAGATGTAGCCAACTTGATGGCAATCATGTTAATGAGGTCCACATTATTTCTGCTCCAGAGAAAACTTTGGCTATGGATGTGAGACCTAAAACAAAATTAGAATTAGCAAGACTAAATGCGAGAGCGAATAGGACAAGGCAAGTAGACGTTGATGGGGGTAGGTCGCGGTGCATCTTAAGTAAACTGCCGAAATCGACGACAATAGCGATAACTTAGACTCTTATATCAGAAGATTCGAAACGATAGCTAGGTCTGCGAACGTCCCCGAGTCACAGTGGGGTACTCAGTTGTTGATTTTAATAGGTGGAAAGGGGTTAGATGCATGTCAGAGCCTGTCAGAAATAGAGATGAAGGAATATAAGACGCTAAAATCAACACTTTTAGAATACTACCATTTAACAGAAAACGCACATAGGTTAAAATTTCATAGCCTTAGGCCTTCTGACACTGCCGATTTCAAAATGTTAGCTAAAGAAATAAAGACAACGTTCGATAAATGGTTTGAGGCATCTGGGCTAGATTCTTCCTTTGAATCCCTCGTACATTTCATCATGGTTGATAAAGTCCTAAACTCGGTAGATAAAGATGTTTTTAGTTACCTACAAGAAAGAAAACCTAGAGATCTAAAAACCGTCACTGATTTATGTCAGAAATATCAAGCAGCCCACCCTGACAAACCAATGTCGGTCAACGCCACACAATTTACCCCCCTCATGTTCACAACACAGGTAAAACTTGTCACAATGGCTGATGGGAATGACCAAGAATGCTAATGAATCGTTTCATTCAGTTGTGTGGACATACTGTCCAAAACATATTTTTGTAGGTACAAAGAGAGCGGTCATAGCTACAGCACTTGCTGTTGCAAATTTTAATAGGAGGTCCAAAGGAATGCTTGACTTTGTGAAAGCAGTAGGTTGTAGCTTATCAAATAACATGCAGATTAGTGGGTTAGGAGAGATAAAATTAGGGTTGTGAGGGCAGAAAAGTATGAATTAGCTGAGGTGAAGCTTAGGAGGGCAAAGAGAACTTGAGAAAACAATAGCAGGGAGGAGGGTTTAGCATTTGTAGAGGGACATCTTTATTTAGCTGGGGGTGTGGATTAGGGTGCCGCTTTTTAAATAATAGTTTCGTTACCGAGAAATTGTGGTTTTTAAGTGACTTTATTTCAATTAAAAATGGATTTAAATAGGTGGAAAACAGGACTTCTTGTCACAGTTTAAACTGATACATTCATGCGTGTGGTTCATTTTTTTTAGTAATTATTCCATTTGAATGAAATTCTACGCATGTTAAGGGATGCAAAAGGCCATAGTTATGATGGACTAACTTATAGTTTTGATGATTTACCTGACAATGAGTGACGATGAGCCTATGGTTGAAATAGATGATCAAAGTACTAGTTCGAGTGATGAAAGTGATCTAGATCTAAATCTAGATATAAACAATGACTTAGTAGATGATGATGGCTGGGTGGACAAAAGAGAAACTAACAACTGAGCATTTTACAGAAGACTGTGGGCATTTGACTACTTTTCCCTGATATTACCTGCATAACTTTTTTAATTGTTGGCTCGGGAGAAAAACCGTCATGCACAGTTTTGCCAAACAACCGCCAACGAACCGGATTAAGTCTGGTACAACACAACAGACAGCGAGATGAAGCTGTTTATTTACATTCATTTCATGATGGCAATACATTCCCTCCCTGGCTATGCTGACTAATGGTCCACCAATGATAAACTCCGTGTTGCTGCTATGGCAGACATAATGGGGAAGACCAGGTTGAAAAACTGATGAAATATTTTCACCTCAACAATTCCGCACAGCAACCCAGACGAGGCCACAAGGACTTCGATCCATTATATAAAGTAAGGCCTGTTTTGGAAATGGTGAAACATAATATTGCAGAGTCCTTCAAGCCAGGAAAAAACAGTATTGGTGAAGCAATGATTGGATTTAGTGGTCGCCTAACATTCAAGCAGTACATAAAAGGAAAGCTGAACCCATGGGGCATCAAGGTCTGGTGTTCCACCAACTCAGCTACAGGCTATCTTTTACAGTTTGATATTTACACGTGCAAGGTTGACACCACAATGCCCAATGGATCAGGCTATTATGTTGTAATGAAGCTGGGTGATCATTACTTAAACAAATTTCATCACTTCTACTATGATAATTATTTTCAATAGAAAACACGCATAATAACCATTAATGACCGTAACCACTGCAGCAGTCCGACATCGTTAATGCCCCGAACGCCCGCTACCAACCGGTATCTACTCATAGTAAAACAACGATGATTTGGTCCGTAAAATATTGGATTATAGTTTTTAAACAACTATTTCAGGATAGTTAAAAACTTCTTTTTACAGTTTACCAAAACGAAATACAATTGTAAACACGCGCGTTACTGATTTTACTGAAAAATATATTTTCAAAACTTTGTTCAACAATCATCTTCAACGTTTTCAGGTAACAATACAAACATTAATGGAGATAGATCTAGTAGTGAATCAGATGAAAGTGAGATTGAGTGTGTGACCTACTTAGGTCTAGTCATGTTCCATTTTTATTTTGACATTGTATAATACCTTATATGGATTGATGGTGCAACTACCGGGGTTTTTCCACTGTCTTATTAAGGGTGTCTAGGACCCAGAAATTTTCCATCAAGATCTGATTGATTCTGATCAGATGACCATCCCAACCAATGGCTACATGAGTTGAGGATAACCTCCCCTGTTGCTTAAGTCTTTAACTAGATCGCACACACGCAACACGAGGCAGTCTACCTTGATCAAACGGTCTATTAAGACCAGGCCGTCCATTTTGTCCGGCAATAGATTCTGACCATTTGAACGTGAGAGAACTTAAGTCCTGAGTGTGCTATGCTTTCTTAAGCTGTTTTAGTATTCTAGTATAATATTACTTGTCGCCAAGTGATTCTTGAAGCTATAGCAGTGTTGTGTGACCTGTGGCTATTTTTATACAGTGTTAAAATCTGTGATAGTATTTTTTCTTACGCTTTGTAAGTTGGGTTTTGTTATTTTCTAAATTAAATATTTTATCTCGTTTAACCTAGTGTTCTGCCACAACTGTGTTCGCTTATTAAAGGTTGTATGCAGATTGAATGAGTTGTTAACTTCAATAGTATCACTAGTTTTCCCTAGACATCGAGATCGAGCCCTAGTGTGTTGTTGAGTTAGTGTTCATTCATTTAGGCTTTAAGTCATTTGCATATAACCCCGAAAAAAGAATCCGGGGACGTTCACCATCTATCTGGCTGGTAGATAGGTAAACGTTACAAGTGCCAGAAAGGTGATATTCCTAATAATAGTAATAATGAAATAGATCTAGATATATCTGATACTGACGATTCAAACAGTGATGAGGGTGATGAAGTTTCTCTAGATAACCTATCTTATAACTGGAGTGATTATTTGAATCCAGTGGATATAAGTATGTTTACTTATGGGGGATATAAACTTAGATTACAAGTCCCAACCAATTGATTATTTTGAGTTTTTCTTTACTGATGAATTGCTAGAATTAATTGCTAACCAAACCAATGTGTATGCTTTGCATACACATTGGTTTACCATGATGACCCAGAGGTTCACACTAAAAAAAAAGGAGAATCTCTAATACATTCACATTTATTTCTTTCATAGAAATAGTGGTGTGTACAGTCTGATGTTAAAGTCAAGTGGGGGGTTGTAGGGACTTCATTTACCCTGATGATCCAGAGGTTCACACTAAAAAAACTGAGAATCTCTGATACATTCACATTTATTTCTTTCATAGAAATAGTGGTGTGTACAGTCTGATGTTGTCTTAGAGTCAAGTGGAGAGTTGTAGGGACTTCATTTACCCTGATGATCCAGAGGTTCACACTAAAAAAACTGAGAATCTCTAATACATTCACATTTATTTCTTTCATAGAAATAGTGGTGTGTACAGTCTGATGTTAAAGTCAAGTGGGGAGTTGTAGGGACTTCATTTGCCCTGATGATCCAGAGGTTCACACTAAAAAAACAGAGAATCTCTGATACATTCACATTTATTTCTTTCATAGAAATAGTGGTGTGTACAGTCTGATGTTAAAGTCAAGTGGGGAGTTGTAGGGACTTCATTTACCATGATGACCCAGAGGTTAACACTCAAACAGAGAATCTCTGATACATTCACATTTATTTATAGAAACTGGTGGTGTGTACAGTCTGATGTTGTCTTAAAGTCAAGTGGGAAGTTGCAGAGACTTCATTCACCCTGAAGACCCAGTGATTCACATTAAACATTTTTGAGAAACTATGAATGAAGGCAAAGAGGAAAATGTGCCAACAATTGGGCACTTATTGCGACAAAATGTATCAGTGATAATCCAAAAGCACTTCATGCTAAGAGTTACATTTTGGCAAACCTGCAGAGATTCTACCCAAGAAAATATTACTAATTTTTTTAGATGTAGCCAACTTGATGGCAATTATGTTAATGAGGTCCACATTATTTCTGCTCCAGATAAAACTTTGGCCTTGGCTGAGAATTTTACCAGGTGGCAAGGCAGTGGACTATGCTGATCATTTGAGATGAATTGAAATACTTGATTTGTTTTATAAATTTTAAAACTATATCAATCTTTTTGACAAATCACTAGTATCATCAATTACATCCAAATTGATAGGGCCTGTTAATAATTGCATCATAACATCAGCTTTTTTTTAAAACATCAGCTATTGGAACTTAACTGTAACGTCCACATCTAAAAAGGATTTGCTGCTGGAGCAAGAAGATGATAGGGTGGTAGGTAATATAATGCTTAGAGAGTATCTAGGCACAAACAAAGGCAGCTATTAGAAGGATTCAGGGCCATTATGGAGGGGCTATCAGAAAAATTGTTGGAGATGGTGATAAAATGAAAAAAAATAGGCATTTCGTTCTTATTCACAACTTGGCAAGAGGAGCATAAGCCAGACTGCTGTGCGAACCACACTGGGTCGGCAGGGGCCATGGAAGTTGCAGCTGCCAAAGTCCTGTGGGGGGGAGGTCTCTTTCAAAGAACCTGAGATACACCAAACTGATTAGTGATGGAGACAGCAAGACATTGGCTGAGCTCCAAAAGATGTCTCCTTATGGAGATACTGCAGTAGAAAAGGAGGAATGTGTCAATCATGTCTCCAAAAGACTCGGGACTGCTCTGTGCAGCTTGGTATCAGATGAGAAGAAAAGAGGGGTGACGTTAGGTGATACAAAATATGGTAGCTTGATGCAGGTAATGTTTCACTAACTGCAAATTTTAACCTTGTATATTGAGTTCAATGATTTTCTTAGATGTGCAAGTCGAAATAAAAATTATAATTTCACAGGCAGAGATTGTATACCTGCAGAAATACTATAAGAATGCAGTTCTGAGTGAAAATCATTCAACGTCAGTGCTCCAGTATAAAATCTGGGCAATGTTTTATCACTCGTCATCTTCAATCTTTTCAAGTAACAATGCTAACATTAATGGAGATAGATCTAGTAGTGAATCAGATGAAAGTGACATTGAGTGCGAAGAAGGTGATTTTCCTAATACTGAAATAAATCTATTTGATACTGACGATTCAAACAGTAATGAGGGTGATGAAGTTTCTCTAGATAACCCATCTTATAACTGGAGTGATAATCTGAATCCAGTGGAAATAGATATGTTTACTTCTGGTGTTGGGCCCAATATGGGGGATATAAACTTAGATTATAAGTCCCAACCAATTGATTATTTTAAGCTTTTCTTTACTGATGAATTGCTAGAATTAATTGCTAACTAAACCAAGGTGTATCAAACCAATATGTATGCTGTGCATACCCTGATGACCCAGAGGTTCACATTAAAAAAAACTGAGAATCTCTGAAGTTTACATTTATTTCTTCCAGATAGAAACTGGTGGTGTGTACAGTCTAATGTTGTCTAAGAGTCAAGTGGAGAGTTGAGGTTCACACTCAAAAAACTGAGAATTTCTAATACATTCACATTTATTTCTTTCATAGAAACTAGTGGTGTGTACTGTCTGATGTTGTCTTAAAGTCAAGTGGAGAGTTGTAGGGACTTCATTTACCATGATGACACAGAGGTTCACACGCAAAAACAGAATCTGATACATTCACATTTATTTCTTTCATAGAAACTAGTGGTGTGTACTGTCTGATGTTAAAGTCAAGTAGAGAGTTGCAGGGACTACATTCACCCTGAAGACCCAGTAGTTCACACTAAACATTTTTGAGAAACTATGAATGAAGGCAAAGAGGAAACTGAGCCAACAAATTGGCACTAATTGTGACAAAATGTTTCAGTGATAAACCCAAAGCACTTCATGCTAAGAGTTACATTTTGGCAAACCTGTAGATTGCTGAGGTACTACCCAGGAAAATGTTTTTAGATGTAGCCAAATTGATGGCAATCATGTTAATGAGGTCCACATTAATTCTGCTCCAGATAAAACTTTGGTCTTGGCTGAGAATTTTACCAGGTGGCAAGGCAGGAAAACAGGACTTCTTGTCACAGTTTAACTGATACATTCGTGCGTGTGGTTCATTTTCTAGTAATTTTTCCATTTGGATGAAATTTTAGCTGTTCTTCAGAAAGAAGGATGAAATTCTACTATGTTAAGGGAAGCAACAGACCACAGTTATGATGGACAAACTTATAATTTTAATGATTTACCAGACAATGAGTGAAGATGAGCCTATAGTTAAAATAGATGATCAAAGTACTAGTTCGAGTAATGAAAGTGATCTAGATCTAAATCTAGATATAAACAATGACTTAGTAGAGGATGATGGCTGGGTGGACAAAAGAAAAATTGAGCATTTTACAGAAGACTGTGGGAATAATCATTTAGATGATGCTAATCCTTTTGACTACTTTTCCCTGATATTACCTGAAGAATTTTTTTAACTGTTGGCTCGGAAGACAAACTGTCATGCACAGTTTTGCCAAACAACCACCAACCAACCGGATTAAGTCTGGTACAACACAACAGACAGCGAGATGAAGCTGTTTATTTACATTCATTTCATGATGGCAATACATTCCCTCCCTGGCTATGCTGACTATAGGACCAGCGATGATAAACTCCGTGTTGATGCTATTGCAGACATAATGGGGAAGACCAGGTTAAAAACTGATGAAATATTTTCACCTCAACAATTCCGCACAGCAACCCAGATGAGGCCACAAGGACTTCGATCCATTATATAAAGTAAGGCCTGTTTTGGAAATGGTGAAACATAATATTGCAGAGTCCTTCAAGCCAGGAAAAAAACAGTATTGATGAAGCAATGATTAGATTTAGTGGTCGCCTAACATTCAAGCAGTACATAAAAGGAAAGCTGAACCCTTGGGGCATCAATGTCTGGTGTTACACCCACTCAGCTACAGGCTATCTTTTACTGTTTGATATTTACACGGGCATGGTTGACACCCCAATGCCTAATGGATCAGGCTATCATGTTGTAATGAAGCTGGGTGATCCTTACTTATACAAATTTCATCACTTCTACTATGATAATTATTTTCGATAGAAAACATGCAATACATTCACATTTATTTCTTTCATAGAAACTAGTGGTGTGTACAGTCTAATGTTGCCTTAGAGTCAAGTGGAGAGTTGAGGTTCATACTAAAAAAAACTGAGAATCTCGAATACATTCACATTTATTTCTTTCATAGAAACTAGTGGTGTGTACTGTCTGATGTCTTAAAGTCAAGTAGAGAGTTGCAGCGACTTCACCCTGAAGACCCAGTAGTTCACACTTAACATTTTTGAGAAACTATGAATGAAGGCAAAAAGGAAACTGTGCCAACAATTTGGCACTAATTGCAACAAAATTTTTCAGTGATAATCCAAAAGCACTTCATACTAAGAGTTACATTTTGGTAAACATGCAGATTGCTGAGGTACTACCCAGGAAAATATTGTTTTTAGATGTAGCCAACTTGATGGCAATCTTGTTAATGAGGTCCACATTAATTCTGCTCCAGAGAAAACTTTGGCCTTGGCTGAGAATTTTACCAGGTGGCAAGGCAGTGGACTATGCTGATCATTTTTGAGATAAATTGAAATACTTGATGTTTTATAAATTTTAAAACTATATCAATTTTTTTCACAAATCACTAGTATCATCAATTACATCCAAATTGATAGGGCCTGTTAATCATTGCATTGTAACATCAGCTTTTTTTTTTAAAACATCAGCTATTGGAACTGTAACGTCCACATCTAAAAAGGATTTGCTGCTGGAGCAAGAAGAGTATGAGAGGATGCTGTACGATACAAAGAAATAACATTTACAGAGTTTGGTGGTTATGACAACTATGGAACTTCATCATTGTTTAAATCAATGAGAGAAAATACTTCCATAGGAAGTAACATTTGAGGCAGTGGACAGAAGGACACTGGGTTTGGTGGAGTTGTGGATCAGGTTGATGCATTCTTGCCATTCCAATTGCATGGCTGCATACTGCATTTAGTTCCAGGTACCCATATAATTTCTGATGGATGGGAATACTATCGAAACCTCTCAATGCCAATAATTTATTAATATTCAGTAGTTGTTCATAAAAAGAATTTGTCCAACCTGTTGACCCAGAGGTTCACACTAAAATAAATTGAGAATCTCTGAAGTTTACATTTATTTCTTCCAGATAGAAACTGGTGGTGTGTACGGTCTAATGTTGTCTAAGAGTCAAGTGGAAAGTTGAGGTTCACACTAAAAAAAAATGAGAATCTCTAATACATTCACATTTAGTTCTTTCATAGAAACTAGTGGTGTGTACTGTCTGATGTTAAAGTCAAGTGGGGAGTTGTAGGGACTTCATTTACCCTGATGACCCAGAGTTTCACACCAAAAAAACTGAGAATCTCTGATACCTTCACATTTAGTTCTTTCATAGAAACTAGTGGTGTGTACAGTCTGATGATGTCTTAAAGTCTAGTGGGGAAGTAGCAGGGACTTCACCCTGAAGACCCAGTGGTTCACACTTAACATTTTTGAGAAACTATGAATGAAGGCAAAAAGGAAACTGTGCCAACAATTTGGCACTAATTGCAACAAAATTTTTCAGAGATAATCCAAAAGCACTTCATGCTAAGAGTTACATTTCGGCAAACCTGCAGATTACTGAGGTACTACCCAGGAAAATATTGTTTTTAGATGTAGCCAAATTGATGGCAATCTTGTTAATGAGGTCCACATTAATGCTGCTCCAGAGAAAACTTTGGCTATAGATGTGAGACCTTTAAAAGGTGGCAAGGCAGTGGACTATGTTGATCATTTTTGTGATAAATTAAATAATTTAGTTGGTTTTATAAATGTATAAATTATTTCAAATAAGAATTTTTTTTTGGACAAATCACTAGTATCATCAATTACATCCAAATTGATAGGGCCTGTTAATCATTGCATCGTAACATCAGCTTTTTTTTAAACATCAGCTATTGGAACTTAACTATAACGTCCACATCTAAAGGTGGATTTGCTGCTGGTGCAAGAAGAGTATGAGCGGGTGATAGGTAATATAATGCTTAGAGAGTATCTAGGCACAAACAAGGTAGTGGGCTGGTACATTGACAAAGGCAGCTATTAGAAGGATTCCGGGACATTATGGAGGGGCTATCAGAAATTTTTTTGGGGATGGTGATAAAATGAAAAAAAATAGGCATTTCGTTCTTATTCACAACTTGGCGAGAGGAGCATTAGCCAGACTGCTGTGCGAACTACAAGTTAAAGATCATCTCTCTATGAGCACTCAAAGGGAAGTCAGAGGACAAGCATCATTGCTTTTGGAAGACTTGGAGACAGTTGAAAAATTGCTTAGATTGGTGAAGGCAGAGATGCTCAAGCCTCCAAAAGAACCAGAGATCACAGTTCTGTCTGATGTCAGGAATTTGACATATTTAATGTTACAGTATACCAGGCAAAAAAACACTTTGAGATGGTCGATGACATTAAATTGAAAATCGCTGAGTCATGCACAAAACTATTAAAGAGACTAAAAAGTGTGCAAAGAATTTTAAAGAGCTTGGGAGAACTACAGCAAGCTGAAAGAAGTGTTTTCTATGTCTACGACAGCTGGGTGTTGATAGTCATACTTTTAAAAGTTTTTATTTGTTAAACAGCTGTTTTTTCTACAAGAAAATTTTTTTTTAAAATAATTACATATTTTTAATAAATTTGTCTTGTAGAAAAAAAAGCAGAAGAAACAGCAAGCAATATAAAGATGTCAAAAAACTGATTGCTACTTATAGTGATGTAGAGTTAACCAATGTAATAAAAAAATCTAATCTGTTTGTGGCAACAAAATAAAAGGCAACTAAGCACAATATTTAAACTATTTGAAAATATTGTCAAAACTAAAGGTGTCAATTATAATCCTTTATCTCTCCATGCACCGATGAAAGCGATATAAAAAAAAATTGAAAATTGCATCCTAAGGATCATTGGACACAGATTGTACAGTTTGTTGAAGAATCATTTTAATTCCCAACAACTTAGGCTAGCAAAAAAATATCACCCAAAATTCCTCCCCAAGTGGTGCTTAAAAAATCAACAGCTGATATAACATCCCCAACATCATCCAAAGATTTAAGAAGAAACTGCACCAAATGTGCCATAAAAAGGAGATCAACTAATCAATTAATTAACATGAGAATATCACATTGTCCTAGGATGCAACCACAATTGATAGCCATCAAGTTAATGAGGTCCACATTACTTCTGCTCCAGATAAAACTTTGGCCCTAGATGTGAGACCTTTACTAGATGGTAAAGCTGTGGACTATGTTGATCATATTAGTGATAAATTAAAATACTTGGTTGATTTGTTTTACAAATTTTTGAATAGCAAATCAAATAAGGATTTTTTTTTACAAATCTTTAGTATCATCAATTAAGTCCACATTGTCAGAAGGAGGACCTGTCAATCATTCCGTTGTCACACATTAATGCTTTGTTTGACAGGCAGCTATTGGAGCTAAATTGTAATGTCCACATCCTTGATAGATTTGCTACTGGAGCAAGAAGAGTTCTGCTGGTGGTTCAATTATAGTGAGATAGGCAAAAGAATGCTTGGATGCATCTTTAGAGCTGATATACAGCCAAGGTAGTGGTGACCCCAGTGGATTCAAGACTTTTTTTAAGAGCAGAAATATTCCAGTTGGAATGTGTGTCTGGTATGTGGATAACCGGCTACATGTCTTGTTCTACTTAGCAGGAATTGTTTTCATATAAGATTCTAGTGGAGTCGGAACCTTATTATGGACTATCGTTACGGGTCATTTAAGGTCAGGGTAGAATAGGGTAGAATAGTCTAGCACTTAGGGGGGAGTGCATGTGTGAGTTGAGTTCACCTTACTGTGTAGTAAGACCCGTGTGTTTATGTATTGTAATCCCAAGGTCGAATGTGGGTATAAAAGCGCGAGTGAACGATGGGGGGGGGGGGGGGGGGGGGCGGCAGAAGATTGTGGTAGCGGTTAGGACGTGGGCTGTTGAAATCTTAACCTATTTAAAGCATCTGCATCTGATATTTTAAGATTATTTAATCATTATATTTTATTTAAGACATTTCTTACTGTGTCATTTTAGAAAATGTACTAAGTCTAAGCAATAGTTGGACTAGCGCTGAAATAGAACATAGTTTTCTTAAAACAATACAGCCATAGAAAATAATCTCTGTAGAAGTTGAAAATATTATACGAATTAAAGCTTTTTATTTTTTTTAATCAGTAATGCAAATGGAGAGGGATTCCAAAGCCCTTCATGATTAGGAACTTCTTAATTCACACAAGAACAACAAGTATACTAATGGTTTTGTATACCACATTTTTGTGAGTAACAAAAAAAATGCAAAGACAGCAACATATCTTCTGGAATTAGGTGATCATTCAGATTGTAAAGCTTCATCTTTACAACTTGATGTAAGTCGTTTGAATGCCAGAGTAACTTCACTGAAGACCCATATTACTAGGAACTGGACAAATATTGAATGCTTGTCAAATACTGATTTCCGCTTCCCTGTCTCAGTTGTAAAGCAGCCATTTAGCATTGTACAGCATAAGATGCCACCTCCCACAATCACCTCTAAAAACGAGGACAAGTAAGGAATGTTTTTCTTGCGACAAAAAGCAGCAGTAACAGAATTGTTTAAGGAGAACCTGAAGTTGAAACTTTCCTATAGTGCTTAAAAGAAAGAGAAGTTCCAGATAAAAAAAACTTATCAAGTAAATAGGGTTAAGCAGCAGCTGGAAAGAAAAGGACTGAATCAGCAAATTTCAGTCAAAAGTAAAGACACTGCAGGACAAAATTGCTTCATTGTACAACTCTCTAAAAAGGGCACATCTTAAGTGCAGCATACTTTCAAAACAAAAGAAAAGGTGCCACAGCCAGCTAAATGCTCTACAGTTGAAAGTAACTGAGCTAGAAAGGAAATTGATTTCTAAAGATGCTGTCTTGCTAGATGATATACCATATGTTGAAAATGATGCTCAAACTATTGTCACCAAAGTAAATAAAAAGCAGTTCAATTCTTCGATCAGAATAGTAGTTTACCGCTGCCTAGAACTTAATGTGCCTGTTGAGACGATATCAAAGGTAATTGCTTTCTGCACTAACCTCAGCAATGTACAAGTTGACCTGCCACCAGTGTCTACAATTGCACAGATGTGTCGTGAAATGGCAGTTTTGGCTGAGCTTCAAGTTTTAGAGACCATCGTTGATTCAGATGTTGTAACCATAGCGTTTGATGCTACAACTGTATCAGGAAAACACATTAATGAAGTTCATTTTGGAACACCTGAAAATGTTTTCACTGCAAATACTACGGAACTGACAGGAGGCAGAGCTGAGGACTATGCTGGTCATGTACTCAACACCATTGAGGACTTGGCAACAACATACTTTTCATTTTGTGAAGTTGACAAGGAAGAAACGAAAATTCAAATGTGTGGAAAGATTTCATCCACGTAGACCGATAAGGCCTCAGCCAACCTCGTTGCAGTTCTACTGCTGAAGGGGACCATCATGAGAATATTTGATAAATTTCATGAAAAAAGGTGGGAGGTTTTTTTATGAATTAATTAACCATTTTATTATCTAAGGAACACGTTTTTCTCATTTATTTTGGTCCACATTATATTTAAATATGTTTTAAAACGTTTTTAAAATTATTACCATTGCTTAGTTTTGGCTGAAAACGTATTTTTAGGGTCTATTTTGAGCCCCAATAAAGGCATTTCGTTCCTATTCAACCCACGTGTATTGTATATTGTTGGAAAGCTCTCCAACGGCTGCTTTCTTTAGTGTCATGACCTACTTTCGTCTAAAAATAGCCAAAGACACAGACAGTACAAGCAAATCAAATATATGCATTCTATTGGTTGCTTAAAAAAAATTGTAACTTCAGGGTTGAAGAGTTGATATTTGAAGCTCTTTCGTCTGCAGTGTTGATATAAATCAACAAATGTATTCACAAAAGATAAACGCTTAATGCTGGACTTAGTTATGGTGGCAGTGAAAAATTTTGCAATGTCATGGGGCTAAAATCAATGAGTCATAATGCCTTCAATGACACACGTCAGCAATATATACAGCTGCTAAAGACTTTACCCATGGACAGCTGGAAAAGTCAAAAACAGTTCGAGAGGTACATGGTGCTATTGAATTTGACATCCTGAACATAGCATGGAGCTTTGATGGGTCTTGGCAAAAGCGAGGCCATACTAGTAAACACGGCATTGGAGCTGTGATTAAAGAGGAGACAGGACTTGTTATTGATTACCATGTGTTGTCAAGTTACTGTCAGGTTAGTTTAAAACCATGCAAAATGGTTAATTATGCGTATATTTTATTATAGGTATAGAGCGTTAGCTGCTTGTTTTATAGATACTGAGGATCAATGTAATGTTTACGTGATCATTTTGTAATAATTTTTTTTTAATTTAGACTTGTGCAACTACAGGGAAGGATGTACAGGAACAACACCCAGAAAATTTCATTACTTGGCAAGAGGAGCATAAGCCAGACTGCTGCGCAAACCACACTGGGTTAGCAGGGGCCATGGAAGTTGCAGCAGCCAAAGTCCTGTGGGGGGGGGGGGGGTTCTCTTTCAAAGAACCTGAGATACACCAAACTCATTAGTGATGGAGACAGCAAGACATTGGCTGAGCTCTAAAAGATGTCTCCTTATGGAGATACTGCAGTAGAAAAGGAGGAATGTGTCAATCATGTTTCTTAAAGACTCGGGACTGCTCTACAAAGCTTGGTATCAGATGAGAAGAAAAGAGGGGTGACGTTAGGTGATACAAAATATGGAAGCTTGACGCAGGTAATGTTTCACTAAATACTATACACATTTTTACCTTGTATTTTGAGTTCAACGATTTTCCTAGATACATAAGTGCTAATAAAAATGTAATTTCCACAGGCAAAGATTGCACACCTGCAGAAGTACTACAAGAATGCAGTCCTGAGTAACAATCCATCAATATCAGTGCTCTAGGATAAAATCTCAGGGCAACATTTTTCCATTCAGCATCAACAGATGCTGAACCCAGACACCATCTCTGCCCAGAAGGAATTCACTCATGGTGCTTTTTTAATAAAGCATTGGCTTTAAGTGAAACTGCCTAGCCACAGGGCAAGCAGAACACACTTGAATTAAACTGTGGCAAAATTTGTGAACCCAGTCTACGAAAGGCCGACAAATGAAAAACTGTTGTCGCGATGCCTGATGGGAATGACCCAGAATGCGAATGAGTCATTTCATTCAGTTGTGTGGACATACTGTCCAAAAACATATTTTTGTAGGTACAAAGAGAGTGGCCATAGCTACAGCACTTGCTGTTGCAAATTTTAATAGGGGGTCCAAAGGAATGTTAGACTTTGTGAAAGCAGTAGTTTGTAGCTTATCAAATAATATGCAGATTAGTGGGGTTAGGAGAGATAGGGTTGTAAGGGCAGAAAGTATGAATTTGGATGCCCCTTAATTGCGGACGAAACTTTGTCATCTCTGCTGATTGTAGATGACACCAACCTCGAGGCCTTTAGTACTGAAGCCATGGCCACAGCCACCCAGACTGTCCTCAGCCGTCAGCTTTCCCGTTACCTGGAGGTTGAATTATCCACAACATCTGGGCTGAGAGGGCTCTTGGTGTTGTTGACTCATTGTCACACAGGGCCCCGAATTCGGAAATAACTTTTTTAGATGCAAAAACTAAAGTAAAGCTGAACAAATTGTTGGACTGGCTGTCATCCAAGCCTGCAGCAGTTCAACAAAAAATAATCCAATTTTGTATTAAGAGGGGAGCAGGTTGTAGAAAGAGAAAAGAGACATGGGAAACAGAAACAAGATGGCTAAAGCTATTAAACAGCTATTGATCGAGAAGGAGCTTTTTACTGTTTTTAATTACCCTGTATTTGCTAATGTTAGTAGTCTTCAAAGAAAAAACTCAATTTTTTTTGTCAGATAGAGTAGAGGGGGCGAGGATTGAGCACAAGTGGAATGTGAATGGGGAGGATGTTATTTTTAGTGGTAGGTTTATTTTAAAGTTAAAGAAAAAATCAGCTGTAGATTCATTTAGAGTAGCTTATTGGAAAAAAATGAAACTGAGGATGATGCTGAAGATGTGTGCGTCTTGTTTGACAGTATTTTAGCTGATGTTTTCTGTGACTTGTTATTTTGCTAGTGTTGTAATTACTATGTAATTATTGGGCCTAGGGGCCTATATAATTTAAAGACAATTTAATTTAATTTTTATCAACACTGTTTAGGGCCTACATGTCTGGTATTTTATTTACATCAATTCCATTTAACTGGTTTTTTATTGTTAGTTAAAAGTTGTATATTAAGCTCCAAGCTGTGAGGTTCCAAAAAATTACACCTTGCAGATGTTAGATTTTGGACATATTATAGGCCTAATATTTAAAACCATGTAGGCCTATAGGCCTACTAAAATTTTTTTTTAAAAAGTCACTTTTCAGAATTAGGGGGTGGTATCCCCTCTAGACACATATTTCATCAAACCTGTACATTTAAAAATAAATGTTAGGTTTAATTACTTCAAAACACATTTATCATGAAACTCTGAAAATTTGAATACAAAATTCGATGTAGGCCTAATAAAAATTTAGCATTGATTCATATGCACAAAATTTGCCGGAGAAAATTACCATTAAATCCTGTAGGCCTAGTAACTTTTTCTTTAGTAAAAAGATTAGGCCCTTTTAAATGGAATGTCCTATTTTGAAAAAGTAAACTGTTTTGTTTTAATTTTATGTAGGCCTAGTTCTATGTGATATTTTTTTTTTACCTTATTAATCTGGGCTTAGAATGATAAATTTTGAGGTTTATTGAATGGCAGTTCATGGCCTCTAATTAGGTACTAGGATTACATCTCGTTTTACGCCGCGCGGCGAGTTTTTCGTCCCCGTTACCCAGACGCCGAGAATTTGCGGCTACGCGAGTGCTATAGTTTAGTAATTTTTATCGCTCGGTGTTATCGCCCGATCAATTTTCGTGCGATTATCGATTTTTCATAAAAAAATGGACATTTTGCGTTTTCATTGTTTTTTTAATTTTGTGCATGGATTATTCAAGATGGAGTGTTTCAGTGAAAATAAGGTAAGTTTAATTTACTCCCTACTGTTTATTTTTATAATAAACAGGAATTTTATTGCTTTACATGAATTCTACACCACTTTTCTCTATTGTTTCAAAAAATCAAGTTATTTGGACATAGCGCACAAAAGTTATATGCTGCACAGATTTGCTACCTCTATAAAAAAATTCGTTTGTTTACAATATGAAAGCGAAAGTGGCAAGGGAGGTAATAGAAAAAAATGTGGCGAGCGATGTTTTGACGCCGGCGTTAGTGGCGAACGATGTTTTGCAGCCGGCGATAGTGGCGAACGTTGTTTTGCCGCCGGCGATAGTGGCAAACGCTGTTTTGATATTGAAGGTAGTGGAGTAGAGGGGGGGGGGGGAGGTTTGGTGCGGTAATAGCAATAAATGTTCAATATTTAATTTTAGTGTCTAGAAAAACCATTTTATTTATTTTGATGTGAAAGCAAATAATGTACTGTTTACTTTTCCAGATAGAACCTACACTTCTAACACCAGCACATCTCTACGATATGATGAGCAGTTATGTGGCCTAATGAGGGAACACTATGTAAAGAGGAATTAAAACTATTACAATAAATGTGTTCACCTTTTATTTAGACAAATTAAGTAATATTTTTTAAAATAACTTAAATAAATTTTGAAGCAGTACATTGAAAGTTTAGTAATATGAACTAGTTCTAGATTCTATATCATGTTAAAACCAACCAATGTTGAACTTCTTCTGAAATGTAAAATACTAATGAACAGACAGAAACACATCTTTTTAATTAAACTATATATATAAGTAGACTAACAAGTTAATTACATTTATACAAATAAAAGACCTTACATTTCTAATAGATCTAATTTGCCATCATTTTTATTTTCATATATTAGTTCAGTTTTTCAATTATGTCAGGCGCGTCGATGACTCAGCGTTTTACCTTTTTACCATCTTTTACCTATTTGTCAACTATTTAGATACAACCATCAAACACACTTATTTCAGAGCTTCACTCTGATTAGTTTTTAGCTTTAGATTCAAATAGTTTGGACCTAAGCTGATATTGTATGAAAAAATTTCGTATTTAAAAATAGGGGGTGTACCCTGTTCCACCCCTTATTTTTTGTCAAACAGATAGATTTAAACACATATTTTGATTGTTTCTGTTTAAGAATAGAGTCATCTAGAGCCAGGCAAATTTTGAGACTTAAGTGCTTAATAACTCAAATTTGCCATCATGTTGCATTTCACATCAACAAGACTTCGGTTTTGCGAAATTGCATAATCTATCAGCTTTGTAGCAGTTAAAACAAAAAACTTTTCAGTTATGAATATTATTTTGATTGTAATAACTGACACATCCATAGCTCAACATTCTCAGCAAGTTTGAGCTTAATTTTTGGAATAGTTAAAATTTTAACTGAGATTGTATGAATGCACTGTATATGAAAAATTAGGGGGGGTACCCTGTTCTACTTCT